>NC_143579.1:94559356-94862417 GCF_048544385.1 Mastigoproctus giganteus
GGAAAAGGAGTGATCTAACGCACTTCGAACGTGGCATGGTAGTAGGTGCATGCAAGATGGGCTGGACAAGCATCTCTGAAACGGCATTTCTCCTGAACTTTTCACGCACCACATTTTCAAGGGTGTATCGAGAGTGGTGCAACAAATAGAAAACATCCTCTCAATGGCTCTCCTGTGGACGAAAATCGCTTGTTGATGAGAGAGGTCAGAGGAGGATGGCTAGAATTGTGCAAGCAAACAGACGGGCCATAATGTCGCACATCACGTCAGAATACAACCTTGGTGCGCAGAACAAAATATCACAATGGATCACTAGTTGCACTTTGTCGCAACTGGCCTACAACAGCTGACAGCCACATCGCATACCTTTGTTATCAATGAAGAACAAGAGAGCACGCCTCCTGTGGGCATAGCAACACCAGCACTGGACTATCGAGGATTCGAAAACAGTTGCTTGGTCTGACGAGTCGAGGTTCCTGTGCATCATATTTGATGGAAAGCTCAGAATTTGGTGAAAACAACATGAACCCATGGACCCGTCATGTGTGACGACTACTGTGCAAAGTGGTGGGGCAGTGCTATGGTGTGGGGAACGTTTTCTTGGAACACGTTGGGTCCATTGATACCCATAGATTCGTGTCTGAATGCCACATCGTTTAGGTACGATGTGGCATTCAGACATGTATCCGTTCGTGTTGACAGTTGATGTGGCAACAAGATGTATCCATTAATGTTCACAGTTTATCCTCAGTCAGATGGTTACTTCCAGCAGGATAATGCGCCGGTGCACAAAGCCTGACTCACTATGGAATGGTTCCAGGAACATGACAATACTTTCTTTGCTGCAGGGGCCACACAGCCTCCAGATCTTAATCCTATTGAACATCTTTGGGATGAGCTGGAAAGGGCTGTTCGCTGCAGGCCTACACCTCCGTTGAATCTCAAGGAACTGCATAACACACTCATGTCTGCATGGTACTCCATTCCTGCACAACGTTTTCAGCATCTTGTTCAATCCATGTCTAGAATCCATTCAGACTGTTTTGGAGGCTAAAGGAGGCTCAACATGTTACTAGGTATGGTATGTGTACTTAATAAAGTGGCCGCACAGCGTGCATGCATGTGTGTGTGTGTGTGTTATTTTTATTTTTTTCCTCATAGTACAGCAAAAACTCAGAGCTTCCTAGCACCATATGACTAATACTAAAACCGGCATATTTTGTACTTGGTAATCAGGTGTTGAATAAATCAGTAACAAAGGCTAATATCATATGATTTTTAGTCACTTATGCTTTGATTTGACTTACTCTTGTTATTATAATTACTCTTTTTGGCACTGCTATTATTTACTTATGGTTATATTAATTTAGTACATAAATGAATCATTGTTAATATAACTATTTAACAATTTTATTTTGTATAGATTTCTTGATTCACGCATGTTTGCAACATGTTCAGATGACACTACAGTGGCCCTTTGGGATGTGAGATATCTTAAATGTAAAATAAGATCTTTGAAAGGGCATTCCAACTGGGTCAAAAATATAGAATATGACAGCAGCAGTGGTTTGCTAATAACATCCGGATTTGATGGCAGTATTTATTCTTGGGATATTAATAGGTAATATATTTAATGTATTTTTTGAATCACATTAAGATTATTTAAGCAGATATTTGCAGAATTATTTGTAAGTTATTGTTGAACTTTATCTCAGATGGAGGAGAGGAATATAAAGTTTATTTTGTGACTGAAAAATGTAAGTTGTCATCAAAATTTTGAAAGATGTTTACAAACTGTCCTACATTTGTATAAATGATTGTGACTATAAGGAAAACAAACTTTTATGCTCTTGCTAAGAAAGATTTGAACAGTCAAGCCCATTTATAGACACTGACATAAATGTTTTAATAACATCAGATGTTTTAATGTTTCTATACGTAAAAAAAAAAAATTATTTCATACCTCAGGTTGGATAAAGCTATGGATTTTGTGACCTGCTAATTTAATACAAAGTACAGGACTACCAAACCCCAAGCCATAGAAATGAAAACATTCCCCAGACAGCTGATTCATTGTCATCTGGGGAATATTTTATATCATGGGCATGGGAAATGGCATGGACTTTTTTCCTTTTGTTCAACTAGTCACATTATCCATTCAAAGAGCAGTGCAAATAATATGCAATGCTCATGCTAACTTATTCTGGTCACCTAGAGAACATAGTGTATTGTGTATCTTGTCTGGCAGCATCAGGGGGCCCCAAACTCTGCAGTAGCATCTCTGATGCAAAAAATACTCTGTAAAGGCCACAATGGGAGTAATGTCTGGGTAAATGTAGATTATGTTGTTTGTCTGTCTTCTTGACCTAGGGTCCCATGGAACACCACTGATCCATCGTTACTATCCACCAGTGCAGATGGTGGCCTGGAGCTAAGCCAGGAAGGCAGGGCATTAAACTCTGGCAGAGCCATCCCTAGAATGCCTGAGCTTTACAATAGGTTTCATTAAAATTTATAAAAAATAAAATAAAATAAAGGGGAGTGCATGGTGGTTGTAAGTTGGATGTAAACCTCTGCCAGGGGGATGAGAAAAGGTGATTGAAGGGTACTTTGGGAGAATGCCCATGCCTCTCTTCCTTCCATATCTGGTATCTGAAAAGGCCACAGCCAATTTAGAGGCCTACATGGAAGGAGGAGCAAAAAAGATGCAACAGCACGCTCCCTCCTATGCAGACACACTGAGGACATCTACAAATGCACCGGCAACACAACAACAAATGCAGGCAAAGAGAGGACCACTACTAAAGACACATAACCTGGTCATTCTCAGGCCCAAGGAAGGGGGAGAAACGACCAATGAAGAAATCAAATGTAAAGTAATGGAGACCATGAAAGAAGATTTCAAAATTACCAGAATACAATCTGTAAGAAAGATCTGTGTTGCCATCGAAACTGAATCACAGGAGGAAATTCGAGGGATAATGAAAAACCCAAAAGTAGCGACCTTTAACAGCTGAAGCTCCCAAGAGAAGAAGGCCGACTGCTATCATTTTTGATCTGACCAAGGATATAAAACCAGAAACACTGTCAGAAGAAATCTACCTCAGGAACCTTAGAGAGGCCTTGCCCGATCAAGAACCAGAAAACCTTGTACGGCTCAGATATATGACAAAATCCAGGAACAAGCACCTTTAACTGGGTGGTAGAATTTGACCCAGCTGCCTGGCAGATACTGAGGGCCCAAACAAGAATGTATGCAGAATGGACCTGTCATCAATATAGGGAATATGTGGTTGTGCCTAAGTGCTATAGGTTTGGCCACACTATCCACACCTGCACGCAATCAGCAGCAACCTGTGGTCACTGCTCAGAAAAGGGGCACGAATTTAAAGATTGCCCAAACAAAAGTAAGGACCTGTCTGCCCCAACTGTAAGTCAGCCAAGATGGTGTGCAGACACTCAGTCAGAGATCAAAAATGCCACACTTACGTAAGGGTGAAGGGGATATACCAAAGCAGAACAGATTATGGGGAGCAGATTTAAAAATTATAACAGCACAGAGGTCAAAATTATGCAACACAATGCGCAACGGGCCAGAGCAGTGGTCAACCAGTTTAGAATCGAGGCAGACGAAGAGGAAGCCGTCATCCTCTTCATCCTACAGGAGCCGTATACACACATGAAAATAGTCAGGGGCTACCCATTGGCCTACAAGCTGATACAGGCAGGAGAAGATACCTCATGGGCAGCGATCCTCATCTGTAACCCTTACTTGACAGCTACAAAAATTTCCCAACTCTGCACCCCCTGGGCAGCCCGCACCCATATCATCTCACCTGTTGGTCCCTTCTACATGGTATCCTTATACTGCAGATCAGGCCAGGAACTGACCTATGCAATCAACTACCTCCAGTGAATCATGGACTTCCTCCCAAATCAAAAAAATTCTGATGGGAGCAGATGTAAATTGTCACTCGCCCTTGTGGCCTAGTGCCACTCAGGATCGACAAGGAACCCACAATGGACAAATCCTGAAAGACTTACTTGTTGGCTGAAGACTTAACGTGTTAAACCAGCCACACCACCTGCTGACGTTTTGCAATCTACAATGGGAGGCCACTATAGACATCACACTTGCATCTGATCTGGATGCCCACTGCTCTGGTTGGAGGATCGAAAACTTGTGGACAACCTCAAGTAATCACTTATACAATCTCAAGAACCTTAACACCAACCCTGATCTCCAGGCAGCTGCAACATAATTTGCAATCAAAAAAGCAAACTGGGAGCTGTTCGCACAGCAACTACAGGCAGTCAAAGCCAATCACCAAGGAACAAAAGCAGAACTAGACCCAAACTACCAGGAAAGAAAAGTAACGGAATTGATTTCCAGAGTAGACAGCAATCAAAAAGAAGACTCCCCCCCCCCCCCCACCACCACCGGCATGGTGTCCTGGTGGAACCACGAAATACACTCTGGACAGTCGTGACAAAGTGAAGAAAGGAGTTCCAACATGCACATAGGGCCTGTCCAGAAAATGAGGTTGAGGTCTTAAGACGGAGATACAAGGAAGTCGGGAACCAATATATACGTAAAAGTAAGAGTGCTTGCAAGCGACTAGTGTCAGGCACAGGAAACGAAGACCCATGGGGGACAGTCTACCGAGTGGTCACAAAGACTCCCCAAAGGAGAAATGCTAACCACAACTAAAACCCCACAAGGATCGCTCAACAATGTGGAAACAATCCATCAATAATATTCTAGACAGTATATTCAGAGGCAGTCACTCGAGTATTGAAAAACAGAATAGAACATGCCAACTAAATGATAGCTACCAGACAGACACTGTGGAGAGACCCTTCACTTTAGAAGGTCTTGGACCTGTGTTTGCACAATATTGTGATGATACTCCTTGAACACCACCAGTGCAAATGCTGTCAGTACTCTGTGGTGGTCCCCTGTGTGACAAACAGTTGTTCATTGCCTCTAGGAAGATATAGAATTTGGATATTAGGTGACATATGTGGTCATCATAATTAGGGAAGTCATATAGGACATGCTCCCAAGTTTCATTCAGACCACAACTACATTTTGGGTCATCACCAGGCTCGTTAACTTGTCATCAAATGATATATGTCTGGTGGCAAAAATTGTTGTGTAGACTCGGGAGAACAATGGTGGTGCCTTTGTGCTGTCATGAATTTATACCTTTGGTGAGAATTTAGTCACTAGCTTTGGGTGTTTGCTCTTGGCAACTCCCCCTCAAAAGTCTGCCCATGTTCGTAAAGTTATTATGCTCTTCCTCTCATTTTTGCAACTGGTGTGACGTCAGGACTATTCCCAGGCTATTAATTGGGATACTTTAATGCCTGCCTAATCACCGCCAAGTCACTAATCTGCCCTACTATGGAAGCTCTCTCAGGCATCTAGATTCCATTCAAAAGAGGACAGTTGGGTTAATTAATGACCCATCTCTAACAAAGTCCCTCCACTCTGTCTCATAGATGTTCTGTTTCTACTGCATGCCTTTTCTGTAGATACTTCCTTGGGCACTGTTCTTCTGAATTGGCTTCTGTAATTCCTGCTCGCTCTCTCTCTCTCTCTCTCTCTCCCCCCCCCCCCCCATTTTCCATAACAATCCAAACACATGCCACAACCAGTCAGCATCCTTTTACTGTCCAACTTCAAAATAATAGAACCAACTTTTTTTCTTCATCATTTATTTCTTCCACTTACATTTTCTGGAACAACAATCTTCCTTCATACTTATTTCCTGAAAATTACAGTCCACAAAAATTCAAGTCTAATGTCAACACGTATTTATTATTATTTTTTTTTTCTTCATCTTCTCAACCTTTAGCCCATGCACAGTATTAAGTACTATAGGGTATAATATCTCTCATGCTTAAAGTTTCCTGGGGAAAAGTCCCAGCACTTTGCACCTGCCCCATAGCATTAGCATATAATGGGGAGGGACACTGCTTTGTAAATAAGAGCTAAGGTCTTATTTACCTGCTCTTGAGTTCCCATCCAGATCTAATAATCCTAGAAATCATAGCTGCTTAGTTCTTTTTTTCGCGAGGTGTGGTAGGAATCTCAGCTTCAATTCGAAGATGATGCCAAGATATTTCAACTCTGGGTGCCAAGCAATTCTAGTGCGTTTCTCAAAGAGTTCCCCTAAAGAGATTTTCAGTGAACAGATTAAATTTCTGTTTTGGCTACTACCATTTTCTTGATTTATATGAGTTTCCCATACCTACCTTCACCAGTGAAAGCTGGGTATTTGAACTGCTGCATTCGCTGATGTGTTTTGAACCAAGTAAGATGTTAAGTGTTAGAAATTCAGACACTTTCAAATGGTATATCGAGGTGATGCGGTATGCCTTAACTGTGGATCAAAGGAGTGTGCCCAAGCTGATTGTAAATCGCAGTCCTCACTTTGCCACAATTGTAAAGGCAATCACCCAGCTTTCTCTAAAACATGGGATCAGTGGAAGTATGGGGGGAAAAAAAATCCAGAAATACAAGATAGAAAAGAAGTCTTATTTTCTTAAGCAAGAAAACAATTACAACAACAGATACCTATGTTGACACTGCTCAAAGATTTCACTCAATATCAGTTCAGACTGATATATCAGTTTTGCCAAGCATCACTATTTCTGACTGGGCTCGATCTTTACTCTCTTCTGAACATCAATCCTCAAAACAATAGACTTCAAATAGAGTGAGTAGCACACCAGTCATGACACCTCCAATTGCCCATTTCTGAGGTATGACTGCCTTAAGGGAGAAAAACAAGAGAAAACATAGGTTTAAGTATGTTTTAAGCCTTGTGAGACAAGAAAACAAACTCATCATCAAATCTAAATAGCATAAATAGCATAAAACTTACCAATTTTTCTGTGTGGCAAGGTGCTGAGTCCTGTTGAAAAATGCAGTTTTGGACCTCTGTATGGTGATCCCTAATAACTGGTTTTGGGCATCCCCTCCAAGATAGCAATATAGGTTTCTGCATTCACCATTTCTTTAATAAACATAATTCACCCCGCCCCTTTTCTTGTTATGCAGTCAGGATGATATGCCTCCGATTTTCTTCTTCTGACATATCGCTTCCCATCCAAGCCATGCAGGTTGAATTTCGATTCCTCAGAAAAGATGACAGTCTCCCATTGCTCTTTTATTCATGAAACATATGTTTTAGCCCAAGTAAGTTGCTTCTTCCTCATTTTTGGCTCCTCCCTAGCCAGATGGGCTGGAGCAGCAGTGCGTAGCACACACTTCTTGATTAGACTGGGGTTCGAGCCCGTGACCACCAAATACAGAGGATGCGAAAAGGTCAGGGAATGACCACTGCATATCCCCGGAACAATATGGCCTTAGTTGTTAATGCTCTTAAAAACCAAATAACAACAACATCTTCCTCATTTGTTGGGTCAACAAAGACTTTTTTTGGGGCTGATAGACATGCAGACCACATTCTGAATTTGACTTGGATAGTTTGTGCACTTGTTTCAACACCAGAGGCCATCTCAAAGTCCAGTTTTAGATCAGGAGCAGTAGCAGTAGCATGGTGATTACGAAGGCATGGTTACTGTCTTACAACGTGATCCAGGTCTTCTCTTCACATCACCAGTTTCACACTTTAATTTCAGCATCCGGGATACTGTTAACTGGTGGCAACCTATTTTATCAGCTATAGCATGCATAGGAAACCCTTCCTGGGACTGAGCAACAGCTACACTTTTTTTTTTCTTGGTATCAACTGAACATATGGAGCCATGCTTACACCTACGCAAAACAAGATACTAATGAGCATGTATACCCATCCAACATTGTATTTATAGAAACGGCTGATGCAATACCTTGCAATTACTGTCTGATGCAGTAGAAGCGATATCTGACATGATACCTTTGCTTTGCGACAAACAAAATGACTGTAATCAAACAATATCTTATACATTTCACTACAAATGTTACTTTTTTTAAGGTGATGCAGTTTTTGTCCACCACTGTATTACATAATGCTACAACACTTAAGATAATAAATCACTATCCTCACTGCTGACTTTCTACAGTCACTCTTTGAACATTCATTCCCCAGTTCCTGGCATCACTCCTATGTACTGGCAATACCAAAACCAGGGAAAGACCATTCTATTGCTCACAATTATAGACCCATTTCTCTCACTAGCTGCTCAAGTAAATCGTAGCCAGGTGGGAAGGAGCAGCAGTGCGTAGCACACGCTTCTTGATTAGACTGGGGTTCGAGCCCATCACCACCAAATACGGAGGATGCGGAAAGATCAGGGAATGACCACCGCATATCCCGGAGCAATATGGCCTTAGTTGCTAATGCTCCTAAAAACCAAATAACAAACAAACAGCTCAAGTAAATCCCTAGAAAAAAGATACTCCTTTGACTGACATTTTATCTTGATTCCCAAAATATAATCTCTGAAAATCAAGCTGATTCCATAAAAAATCGAACATCTCTGGATCTCATGGTCAAAGCTGAAACAAACATCAGGAATGTGTTTATCTGAAATGAACATCTCATCATAGCATGTCTCGAAATAGAAAGACACCTCCATAGCCAGGTGGGAAGGAGCAGCAGTGCACAGCACACGCTCCTTGATTAGACTGGGGTTTGAGCCCGTCACCACCAAATACGGAGGATGCGGAAAGGTCAGGGAATGACCACCGCATATCCCGCAGCAATATGGCCTTAGTTGCTAATGCTCCAACTAACTAACTAACTAACTAACTAACTCGACATAGAGGAGCCATTTGAACCCACTTGGCATTTTGGCCTGAGTTCTGCATTCCCTTGTCCTGAGAGGCCACTTACTGTATTTCATACAGAATTTCCTTCAGCATAGGACCTTGCGAGTTCGCTATTACCAAGTCATTTCACAAACATATATACAAGAAGGAATCCCTTGGCTCTGTTCTCAGTGCAGCCTTATATGCAATAAGAATCCAGATGACCAAAAGTACAGGGTTATTCAAAATGGTTATCCAGTTTCAAATGACTATATTTTTGAAGTTTGCAAATACAGTGTGATTAGTGATACATCAACCAAAAGAAAAACTGTCCTAGTTTTGTCTCTCACTTATAAGTGCTCTATGTGACTTCCCATAGTTACACGAGCAACTGCGAGACGATATTCAAATTCTTCCCATGCTTGCTCCACCGTGTCCTTTGTTACTGATCCACAGCAGTAATAGTGTGATTTTTGAGCTCATCCATGTTTGTGGGCAATGCTGGAACGTCCTTAATGTACCCCCAAAAGAAGAAGTCACATGGAGTAAGATCCGGTGACCTAGGGAGCCAGTTGTAGAGCACCAAGTCATGGGGTCCACTACAGCCAATCCAATGGTGAGAGAAAACTTCGTTGAGGAAACAACAAACATCCAAATGCCAATGAGATGGCACCCCATCTTGCTGGAAAATGTAATCGCCAGAATCTTCGTTTAATTGGGGAAATAGCCAGTTCTGCAGCATATCCAGAAATAGCCAGTTCTGCAACATATCCAGAACTCACTGTGTTCTCCGTGAAAAAGAAAGAGCCATAAACCTTTGCCTGGGACAGACTGTCTGCCACAGTGTGGCAGTGGAGCCGTCTCGTGGTGACCCAGCTATCGTATTAGAAATGCAGTGTCATTCACTTTTGTAACAACCGATCTGGAAGATGCATCCACAATCAGAACTACAATTAACAAATCATCCTATCACAGTTGTGAACAGTGTTCATCTCCTTGATCTGATTTTCAATAGTAAATTGAACTTCTCAGATTATGTCAAACATCTACGGACTACTTGCTAGAAAACAAATGAACTTACTCAAAGTTATTTTGGAGTTCAGATCGTTATACCTTACTTCATTTGTATAGAGCCCTAATCAGATTTTGCCTTGATTACAGTGTCCCAGTGTATGATTCTGCTAGGGGAGCATGCTAGCATGGCTTGCCCCTAATTCAACATTCTGCCCTCAGGATTGCTACAGGCACTTATAGAATGTTGCCAGTACAAATTCTTTATATAAAGCCCATGAACTTCTGAGCCTCAGGTGAAAGATGTTACTTTTGAACTACATGGCCAAAATTCGAAGTCTGCCTACTCACTGCATTAGGCTGATACTTAGTGATCCACAGTTAACAATGTACTACAGAAATAAATCCAGGGTATCTCAGCCTACCGGTGTCAGATTGCAAGCATTATCACAAATATACATCTTGACAAAGTCCTCCCAGATCCAAAACAGTTCAGATCCTCCATGGTCGTCTATTAAACCATCCTGTGACAGTTATTTCCTAAACTGGAGAAACGTTCCCTCGAAAATATCAACATACAAAAACTCGATACTACTGATAGATAAGTCTGAGAGTGGAGTCAGTGCTGCAGCCATCTTCTCCTATAACACCATCTCTACATCACTTCCCACTAAATGAAGCAGTTATACAGCTGAATTATGTAACATCAAGCTTGTCCTAGAAATTATTCTCCATCTGTCCATCCAAAAAATTGTAATATGTGTAGACTTTTAGCCTTACAAAACACCTCCTCACCAACTCATCTTTCAATAAAAATCATAAAACTAAGCTGATGCACATCAAGGAGTAGTTGTCTTTTTCTGGATTCCAGGCTACACTGGGATATCGAGGAATGAAAGTGCGGATTATGCAGCCAAACGTTCATCCAGCAAAGCATTGTCATATTATTACATTCCATATATTGACTACAGATTCAGTATAAGAAGTATATGTAAGGAACAATGGACACTTCTATTGGCGAGCTCAAACACATAACAAGCTTCTTCAAATAAACCTGAACCTGGCTATGGGCTTCCAGTTTCCACGCAAACAGAAGGGAAGAAGTCGCCCTAGCCAGAGCACAAATTAGTCACAGTCATCTCACCCATCTTTTTCTTCTCACAGGAAATGATCCTCCACAGCATACACACTGCAACTCTCTTCAAACAATGAAACATATTGTCGAATGTACGTTATGCTCATGCCTGAAAAGCCTCATTCAGCTTTCTATGAAATCTTGAAGAACTTTTGACACGTTGCCATATCATAGGTAATGATGTAAATCTCCCAGAATTTTTCTGCTTCCTAAAATGGATACAACTGTATGATCATTTGTAAGTCACCATATATAACCTCCATCTCGTTAATAGGCGCGATATGGCCTGAGTAGCTCATAATAACCGCAGTGCAACATACCAACCGTATAACTGAAACTTTATTAAAATAATAATAATTATTTAATAAAAAATAGTAATATAAGACTGGATCATTTTTGTAAAAATGATTATACAATAAAAGCGATAAAAATACAGGAAGTACACTATACAGAATTAAGTGATAAAAGCAATAAAAAGAACCATAGCTTTCAGAGGTGACCACCTCTTTTATCAACAGTGATAGAGGAGGCGGTCTCATCTGAAAGTTACGGTTGTTTTTATCACTTTTAATCCTATATAGTGTGATTTCTGTGTTTTTATTTTTATCGCTTTTATTGTGTAATCAGTGTTTTCTTTTTACAAAAATTTGATCTGGTCTTATATTATTATTATTTTAATAAAGTTTCAAAGTTAACGGTTGTGTTGCATTGCACTTATTATAAGTCAGAACTTTCCCAACCCCAGAGGCCTATTTGAAGAATTGGCCTAAGTAGCACTTGTACCAGAAATAGCAATAACAGTACCAATACTGATGGATGCCCTATCACTCCTAATCAGATATGGTCACTTTATGAACATCTGCCCAAGTTTTTAACTTAAGGGCTGCATTTGCTTGAGTCTGAAGCCCAGTTCGATATTCCGCTTTAACAGTGAGAAAAGGCTCATCCATGAAGGTGATGGCATCTGCCAGTCAAAGGTTGGTAGTTAGGTATTCATCTAGAATATTTCAGAAAAACAGTCCAAGAACAGAGCCCTGGATGCGTCCATTGGAAATTTTCTGAGAGACTCCTTGGACCCTCATTCTGACTGTTGCACATCTGTCATTGAGATGGTCAACAATTCATCCATACAGGTCTGAAGCTATTTCAGCATGGAGGAGGTGGGCCTCGTTATACTAGGATGTTAAAGGCACCCACAAAATTCATGAAGATGACAAACTGCTGCAGTGATAAGGTAGGTCATGGCACCCTCCATACAGGAGATGGACTTAAAACTAAATTGTCTGTTAGATGCTGAGCTCGAAGAGTTGTAGCATGTGGCTGATCTATATGGTATAAGTCATTCCAGCAGTTTGCTCAATATTGGGAACTTAGGGAACAATCAAAATATAATGGGTAAATTTTCTGAATATCTGTTGTGATTTAGGAAAGAGTCACACTTGTAGCAAAATTTGTTATAGTGATTTTTTTTTTACACTTTACAGCATGACATACGTTTCTGTGTTTCACCTGAAACAATTTATAATCAAATAATTAAATTATGATATAAATAACAAGGATATACAGGGTGTCTCAAAAATATTGGTACAAACGTTTAGGGGAGGTAGGTAACATCTAAAGGAATGTGAATCGCTTAGGAACCCATAAACGGAAACGGCACTGTAAGTCGGTAGACGGCGCTGTTCATCAGTTCGTGAGAGGGAAAATTTCGATGTTTTGTTCACGGATGAGTCTTATTTCACTCGGGAAGGCTTATTCAATCAGCATGTTCATGTGCAGGCTCACGACAACCCACACGGTGTGCGCACCCATGTGGCACAACATCACTTCGCAATAAATGTGTGGGCAGGTATGGTCGGTGAATGCTTAGTCGGTCATACCTGTTACCATCCCGCATGAACTCCGCTAAATATCGAATTTTTCTTGAACAAGTTCTGTCAGGGTTACTTGACAATGTTCCAGCAAATGTGAGACGCAACATTTGGTTTCAACATGACAGGGCACCTGTCCATTATGGAAGGTGTGTTCGTGACCATTTGAACAGGCGTTTTGGGCGTCGATGGGTTGGCCGTGGTGGACCCATTGCCTGGCTCCCACGCTCACCTGATTTATCGAGCCTTGACTTCTTCCTGTGGGGGGCCCTCAAATCTATCATGTATGAATCACCTGTGGAGACGGAAATGGATCTCGTGGCGAGACTTGTCTGCGCTGCTGCTACTGTCAAAGAAACTCCTGGTGTGTTTGACGGTGTCCGCCAATCCATGCTGTGTCGGTGTCACGCATGCATCGCGTCTCATGGTGGAACCTTCGAGCATCTGTTGTAACATCACGAAATGCATCCATCTTGTACTCCATTGTTAATATTATGTCAAATAAATGTTTGCCACTAATTACTGTCTTGTGTCATTTCTGCTTCTTTTGCCTCTGCTACTACTTTCCCGTGACGTTTCCGGTTATGGGTTCCTATGCGATTCACATTCCTTTAGATGTTACCTACCTCCCCTAAACGTTTGTACCAATATTTTTGAGGCACCCTTTAGATGCATACAAACAATTGCATAATATAAATGTATAAACAATAATAATAAATAACTATAATTATGTAGATTGCCTGAATAGATACGTGAGTGGCATAATCAGTCTTATTGTACCAGCTTCTATTTATTTCTATTTTCCTTATTAAGAAAACTAAACTTACTAAGAAACATATCGACTGACTGGTTTTTTGGATTCTCCTTCTTTATAAACATTCTCTCTCTCGCTCTCTCTCTCTCTCTCTCTCTCTCTCTCTCTCTCTCTCTCTCTCTCTCTCTCTCTCTCTCTCTCGGCAGACTTTATTTTACCATTCTAAAGAAAATATTTCAAGCTGCCTTTTCTGTTTGGTTAGTCTCAACAAGAATATTGTTTGTGTGTATGTATTATGTAGAAGTTCCCGACCTCTACATAAAGGCTATTATAATCTATTATTATACACTCAGGGCAAATACCTTTTGTTCCTCAAAAGGAAGAGTTTCTCAGTAAACAGCTGAGTTCCTCAGTAAACAGCAAATATATGAATCAGTATATTATGAACTGTAAAAATCCTTATTTATTTCATCAGTGGTAAATTTTGGCTTAGTGAATATAAGTTTAAAAATTATTTTTTTTTTAGAATTGCTAAATTCTAGATTATACAGGCAACCCCCATATAACATGGTACTTCTACAACACGGTTTCGCTCTAACATGATTGATAAATTGTGGCAATCCTCACACAACATGGTACTTATATAACATGGTTAGAGAATTTCGGCAAACCTCGCATAACAGGTTATTTTTGAACTTTTGTGTGAGGAAAACCCTGCTGTTATGTTCAATGTAATTTTTCAACATTTCCACTCTTTTTGAATCCCCACTGTTGATTTGCTAGTCAAAAAAAATTATTGAGAAATCCCTGTATTTCATTTTGTTGGGAAATCCCTGTGTTATGTTGTTCTGTGCTATTGAACTTGTGCTTGTTGAACTTGTGGAAAAATCTAGATTTCAAAGTTTTATTACTATTGGATAGCAAGCCAGGCCATCCAAAAAGATTTAAGTCATCCAAACGTTGAAGTTATGTTTCTACCACCACAGTTGTACTAAGTTAATGCAACTTCTTTCATTCTGCCATTAGATCAAGGCATTATATTCACCTTTAAAATTAATTACATCAGAAAATCGTTACAGTGGATTTCGGAAAAATTTATTCCAAATTTATTGAAGTAATGACAACATGGAAACATTTCTCAATTGTGGACTGTATCAGAATCATGGCTTTATTGCTCAAAGAAGTAAAACCATCAACGTTAAATGTGTGTGGAAAAATGTATAACCAGAGTCAGTTCATTCAGGAAATATGATCGAACTGGCAGAAAATGGAATCGGTGAGATAGTAGAACTTGCTACGTTGGTAGGAGGGGAAGGTTTGATGATATCACTATTGAAGCCCTTGTGGATAGCACAGTTGATAGAATCGCCCTCCTCTCCACACTGGGCGGAAAAGACCTGAGTTCGAATCCCGTCAATGACGGGAGGAATTTTTATGGCTCTTTTTCACAACGTGGCTGAGGCGAGGGTTGCATGGTTATTTTCTCCCAGAAACTTGGGTTTTTTGCCCAACAAAACAGAAATTCAACCTCAGGACACATGCAATTTATAGACAATATATGCAGAGCAACGTGGCCTTCATTGCCGATGCTCCTAAAAAATAAAATTAAAAAAGATATGATTACTTAAAGACACTGAAGAATTAGTGGTAGAAAAAGAGGCTGGCAAAACAGATTTGGTGGCAATGGCATTGGAGGTAAAACCAAATCAATTCAGAAGATTGATAGCGCAGATGAAAATTCTAAACTTCCAAATTTTACATTAAAAAGCATACAGGAAGGCATAAAATTAGTCGAGCAATTAGAATTCTTATTTTTTGAATGCAGATTCTTGAATGAAAGGAACCCAAAGTTCAAAAGGGTGCTTCAAAAATGCTTAGTTCCATACAATGAAATTTGCAAAGATTTATCAAGCAAAAGCAAACAAAACTAGATTACTGAATTTTTAAAGAGAGCACAAAATCTAGAATGGTGTATTTTTTGTTAACGAAACAGTGTATTTTTGTTAGCTTTTGGAACATAACCCCTTTTCTACTTTTTCTTAGTCCCTTATAACATGGTTTCACACAACACAACATTTTATAGGAACCTATAAACCTATATATAGGAACCTACCGTGTTATACGAGGGTTACCTGTATATGCTTTCTTAAAGTAGGTTGAACTGTCCATTATTCCATAATAAATATTTTTAAAAAAAATTTTGCATGTGTAATTATCTGTCATTTCTGTATTCTAGGTATTCAGAAGGAGACACTCAGTTTCAGAGATTATTCCATACTACTGGTCTCATGAGAATGAGATTGACCCCAGACAGTACAAAAATGATTATTTGTACTACTGGTGGTTATCTCATGATCGTCCACAATCTTGACCTTAATAATATATATGCAGATCTTCAAGGCTTTAAGGTATGTAAATTTTTGTGTATTTCCATGTAGTGTATCTGCATATAATGAGATAAGGTTTTCTAGAGCAATGCTTTTAATGTTTATAAGTGTGAGGGTCATTTGAAAGGTTAGATGTCTAGCTTGCCATAAATTTCACTATTTAAAAATAAATATAAAAATTATATCATCATCATCAGCATTTTCAATCCACTGCAGGATGAACGCCTCTCCAGCAACTTTCCAATTCCTTCTGTTTTGAACACTGGCCATCCATTTACTACCAACAAACTCATGAATTTCATCTATCCATCTCCGCCTTTGTCTTCCAGGTTTTCTTCTAGCTCCTCTTGGGTACCATTCTGTTATTTTCTTAGTCCATCTGTCATCATGTCTTCAAGCTATGTGCCCTGCCCAAGACCATTAGTTCTTTAGTTTTGATAAGAATGTCCTTTACTTGAGTTTGCTGCCTAATCCATGTGTTTCTCATCTTATCTAACAGTCTGATTCCCAATATAATTCGTTCCCTTCTTTGCTGTGTAGTTCTCAGCTTCTCTTCCATTCTTTTGGTGAGTGCCCAAGTTTCACTTCCATAAGTCATGGTGGGGAGTATACATTGGTTCATTATTTTACTTTTCAGACAAACTGGGATATTGCTCTTCAGTATGTGACTATATTTCCTGAATGCTATCCATCCAAAATTTATTCTTCTCTTGACTTCCAGCCATTTATCATTATTACAGCTAATAACTTGTCCCAGATAAGTATATGACTCCGCCTGTTCAATTACTGCTCCTTCAATCATTATGTTCCTTTCTGTGTCATACTTGTTCATCATTACTTTTGTTTTAGCCATATTCATCTTTAATCCAAAATCCTTATTAATTCTGCATAACTGATTAAGATTAAGATTTTCCTCTAATTCTTTGGGATTGTGGCTTATGACTACAATGTCATCTGCAAATCATAAATGGTTTAGGTACTCTCCATTCACATTGACTCCTTTCTGCAACCAGTCGAATCTTCTGAAAGCTTCCTCAAGGGCAGCAGTAAACAACATTAGAAATATTGTGTCTCCTTGTCCTTTCTCAATTTTTAATTTAATATTGTCTTTGTCTAGTCTTATAAAGGAGGTAGCGTTCTCATATATTTTCTTCAAAATCATAATATATGGGTATCTATGCCTTGATTTTCCAGTGCCTGAAACATTGCTTTATGCTGTATGGAGTCAAATGCCTTTTCATAATCCACAAATGCCAGGCATAATTATGTTTTATATTCATTTGCTTTCATCATTAGCTGTGACATTACGTGAAGGTGATCTATAGTTGAGAATCCTGTCCTAAAGCTAGCTTGCTCTTTTGGTTGATGCTTATCAAGTATTCTTTCTAATCTGTTAGTAATGACCCTTGTGAACAACTTGTGGATGTGGGATAACAAGCTAATTGGTCTATAATTACCAATTTCTGATTTATCTCCTTTCTTATGCAGCAAAACTATGATTGCATTATTCCACTCCTTATGCGTCATATATAAAAAATATATAAGTAATATCATATAAAAAATATATATATGATATTATAATCTCTTTACACTTGGTGATCACCAATTTTTTTTTTTTTTTTTTATGAAACCCCAAACACGAAAGGTATCAAAACGTATAGTACTTAGTACCGTGCATGGGTTGAACGAGAAGTATGGGGGGAGGGGGGTGTGCCGGAAACTTTTCTCTAGAGACTAAACATGGGTTTCACCACTTCAAGCCTCCAATAAGCAAAGTGGTGGTATTTCACCGTTTGATAAAAGTCATCTACCACCAAATTATGACCACTCCATCCGTAACGGACCGTGACACAGCTCTCAGTATAAAAAAAAGCCAAGCAACATCCTACTCTAGAGCAGTGTTAATTTGCACCCTGATTGTGCAAGTCAAAGTGATAAAGTAGCAGTTATGGAACATAGTGGTTCAAAGGGGCACGATTGTGGGAGTTAATATGTTGGGCATTTCCATATTGGAAATGACACGTCTTGTGAGTTGCTCACAGCCCACTGTGGTTAAGTTGTACAAGGAATAATGTCAAATAGGTCAAACTACCTCCTGCCAACAGAACTGTAAAGGATTATGCAAGGTGAATGTTCGTGGTAACCGAAGGATGCAACGCATTGTACTGGCTCAACAGCAGGTCACTGTGTGACAGTTAACATCGCAATACACTATGAGGAATGCTGTGGTGTCATTAAGAACAATAACCCAAATGACAATGCAACGCCCACTCAGACATATATTGGGTTCCACGGCAGATGACCCAAGAGACCCTCTTGTCACTGATCATTGTCAGTGGCAAATGCTGTGGTGTCAACAATACGCTGGATAGACACTGTGGGACTGGAAATGAGTGTGACGCAAGTAATACAAGTGCACTGACCAATCGTGCATGGTGCCTGCTATTCAGTCAGGTGGTGGTAGTAGTTGCTCAATATGGGCATGTTTTACTGGCAGCTCTTAGGAGAGCATGTACACCGTGCTGTTTCATTTTTTCCCCGAACAGAAATGGGATCTTCCAAGGCACTGTGTCATTGGGCCCACACAGTGTGCAAATGGTTCGAGGAACACACTGAAGATATCACTCATCTTGATTTGCCTCCAAATTTGCTTTACCTCAATCCAGTTGAACACCTATGGGATGTTTTGGAACGGGAGTGAGGCATATTGACTCTCAACCATTATCTATTCTGACACTGGAAAGCCTTACAGGTGGCATAGTTGCAGATCCCTACGGAGGTCTTCAGATATCCAGTGGAGTTAATGTCTAGGTGAATAGTGGCTTTTATCTGTGTGAGCAGTGGCCCAACATGGTATTAGGTAGGTGGTCATAATTCTGTGATCACTCAGTGATCGCAGAATTATATTATATAAAAATATAAAATTACAAATATTTATATGGATATAATCAATTTTTAGAGTAACTTCTTAAATATAGTAAGTCTTCATTTCTGACAGTTCACTGTCCAGCAACAGCATGGCACTATGCCATTGAATTACTGTACATTATAATGAAAATACAATTTATGTAGCTGTCATTTAGGCTATTTTTTTTTTTCTTCCTCCAAAATGAATCACAACATTATAGTGTTATTTCTTTTCCCTGTACCAATGAAAATGAAAAGAACCATCATCTTATATTGAACAAAATTAAAAATGTTAAAATGGATAATAATTAAAACACTTGCAGAATTTCCAGTAACCATTAAATACAGGCAACCCCCGTATAACATGGTACTTCTACAACATGGTTTCGCTCTAACACGATTGATAAATTGTGGCAATCCTTGCACAACACATACTTATATAGCGCAGTTTCGCTCTAACACGGCTTGAGAACTGTGGGGAAACCTCTCATAACACAGTATTTTTGAGCTTTAGTGCTAGGAAAACCCTGCTGTTATGTTAGATGTAATTTTCGACATTTCCATTCCTTTTTGTGAATCCCTGCTGTTGACTCGCTAGTCATTATCGCCTTCATGGTATTTTTCTAAAGCACATTTCTGGAGGTCACTACCGTAAAACAATAAAAACAATTTGCACTTTCCAGTTTATTGGTCTTTTCTGTTAGTGTAATCAATTATACACAGGTAGTAAACACGATCTTCTTGCATTTGCTATAGTACCACAGGATTTTACAGATGTTGCATGTTACAGGCTGTTACAAAAGGTGTTCAAAATGCTGTCCTTGCATCTGTACACAGCTTTGTAGTCTTCTCTGCATTGAGTTGCAAATCCTCTCAGACATTCCTGGGTCATTTCTGATTTGCTGAAAGGCTCCAACTCGACACTGTAATTCGTCAACTGTGTTAATGTCAGAAGTGTACACCACGCTTTTTACATGACCCCAGATACAAAAATCCATAGGATTTAAGTACTCTTTATTGCTGTAACCTCTTTCCATGTTGACTATCCTTTAACAAGTACTAGTATGCCTGCTATGTCTCAGAGCATTGAGAGAAGGGAAAGGGAGATAATGAGCATAACCTAACCTAAACAAACAAGTCAGTGGTGGATCCCAACTCTGTACAGTTCACCTTGTCAGTGGTGGATCCCAACTAGAAATGTGCAATATCTCGAAAATGATTCACTTAAAAGGACCCATGTTTACTAGGCTTTTTTGCATATTGTAGTCTGTACAGTTCACCTTTAAATTATTGACCATCACTTTTGAAACACCCTGTATACTGTATACAGGGTGTCCCAGGAGGTGAAAGAATAGGTAATTTTAAGCAAAACAATTCATATAAACGTGTGCCCTATCCTGAATGGTTTTTGAGATAGAGCTACTTTAATGTAGCTCTATACATTTGTTTTGAAATTGGTGCGTGATATTTTCCTTCCCTCCCTCAGACTGCGCCATTTGATTGCCAGTTATCAGTTGATTGTTTTGACTGTAGAAGTGAATCAAACTGTGAGTTAATCAGTGAGTAGCGTCAGTTCTAATTGTAGAAGTGTTCCCTAAAAATGCCGCACATTTTTACTAATGCTGAATATGCAGATATGCTATATGTTTATGGCTTCTGCAATGGTAGTGCTCCTGCTGCTGTTGAAGAATACCGTCGCCGCTTTCCTACATGTCGAATTCAGAGTGTTTTCAACACATTGCATGAAAGTGGTATGTTTCCCAGTGGTCATGTTTTATCTGAATGAGGACATCAAGAAAATGTGCAGGAATGGGAATACATTCTGAACATGGTTCAGTGTAGTCGTACAATTAGCACGTGAAGACTTTCTGCACATCTTGGTGTTTCACGAACACCAAGATGGGCAGAAAGTGTTCACCATACATGTTCGTGTTCACCACACGAACATGTATGGTGAACACTACATGAAGAGAGCTTGTATCCATTTCGCCCACAGCGTATGCAAAATCTTCACATAGGGAACAGTGCCATGTGTCTTGAATTTTGTCATTGGTTAAATGCCAATCGTGAAGTGCTTCCATCAATACCATTTACTAATGAAGCCACGTTTACCCGGAATGGAATCAACAACACACGTAACACTCATCGATGGTCGCACGAGAATCCACATGGTACAGTGGAAACAAATTTCCAAGTTCGTTTCTCAATCAATGTGTGGTGCGGTATGATCGATAACCTGTTGATAGGTCCCGTTATTTTAGAACATCAAATGACAGGACACAATTACCTTTAGTTTTTGCAAAATACATTAGGTGAACAACTAGAGGACTTTCCTTTGGCCACACGGCGTGCTATATACTTTCAGCACGACTGGGCCCCTTCCCATTCTACCAGATATGTGAAGCAACATCTGGACTGAATTTTCCCTAATCGGTGGATTGGTCATGGCGGTGCCATTAACTAGCCATCAAGATCTCCAGACCTAACCCCATTAGATTTTTGTTTGTGGGGTTGGATGAAGAGTGAAGTGTACAGAAGAAAGGTGGAGACAAGAGATGACCTGCTAGCTCGCATAATGGACTCTGTTGCCCATATAAAGGAACGTGAAGATACACTTAGACAAGCAACACGCCATGCTCTCATGAGAGTAGAAAAGTGCATTGAAGTTGTGGTATTTTTGAAAATTTATCATAAACTGTTCCAAATTTGTAACTTGAAAAATAAATATTCAAATGCCTCTATCTCGGAAACCATTCGGGATAGGACACATGTTTATACGAACTTTTTTTTTGCTTAAAATGACCTATCCTTTCACTTACTGGAATATTGACCTTTCCTCCTGGGACACGTGTGTGTGTGTGTGAACACTGGGTTTTCTGAAAATAAAATTAACTTTTATGTGTGAAACAACTCAACTTTATTCTTATTTTTATACAGATATAAAATAATAACATTATTTATCCCACACCACACCTGCTACATAGCCACGTGATGGTGTCTATTAGGATGGGCAGGGCCTTCCACTCATCATCCTATCAAGGGGGGGATTGATGGGGGACAGGCAGTTTTGTTCACTCGTAATCCCCGTTCGCTCTCTGTTCTCATTCTGGTTTTATAATTTTTTCTTACATTTTATACTGATTTGTGCTTTTTTCTTACCTTTCTGTTAAGTTATATATTTTTTTTTTTTTTTTTCACATCCATGTTCTTTCTTACACCAGAGGGAGAATGCACTGGAACGTAATGTACTTAATATACTAAATATCTAGTAATTAAATTTAAGTAGCCATATAGGAAGATAGAGAATTAAGACTAAGGATTAGTAAATACTTAACTTAAACAATATGTGGTTTGCACCCTTTCACACTGACCAGTGTCAGTACTCACAGACATATCCTTGCTCATTTTTCTGGCATTTACTCAGTTCTTTCTTGCTGCACTACTCTTCCCCGGGCACATCAACTTACTAATACTTTCCAGTTAAAGTGCAGCGTGTGTGTTTGTGTGTTGTATTAGTATATAGTTGAAATTGTGTTAGTATTTCTCAATAAATATATCATAGTTAACTGTGTGTTCTTGGAGCCAGTTACATTCATTCCTTCATTCACTCCCATTTACCATAACACTCATTCACTCCCTCTTGCTCCCTTACTGGGTTACTCTCTTTCACCAAAACTAACATTTATTCCCTCTTGCCACAACTGTTTCAGTACTACCACTTGGTGCTCAACACATTCACTCAGTCTGTCACACTCTTTCATTCATACTTCTTTCATTCTGCATTGAATCCCCTTTTGTGTACAGTAAACCCCCGCTATTCACGGTATCTGTATTCCCGGTTTCGCGGTCGCTGATTTAATATAAAATGAAACCAAAAAAAATGTGAATTTTAAAGCGCCGTGAACATTTTCTGCCATAAAAAAACATGGGCGTGGCTAAAATTATCTTTCCTGGTCAAAACAGCGCTCAGTGGGTGGGGGGAGAGGGGTGACAAAATCCCAGCATGGATGTTTCTCGCTAATCCTTGTTCAGTGTGTGTTATGCGCTTGTCATGGAAGGTTTCGTCGTTTGCTTTTAATTTATATGCTTATAAATTGAATAAATTTATCAATTTATAAATTGATATGCTTACAAAAGTGATAAATCTACCGTTTTGCAGTGTAAAACAGACTTTTTCGAGTGTGTTAATGGAAGAAAGTGACATTTATTGTGGAAAAGTTCTTTCTAACCCGTACAAAAATATGGCTACGAATAACGAGGGAAATGTGAAAAGATCAAAGAAGGTCTTTGATCTTTTCATATATTATTAGACAAAATTTCTAATGGTGAAAGTGTCTCCTCAGTGGCAAAACATTATAAAATCAATAAATCAAGAAATCGGACGAAAAATCCGCCGTAGTGTCCGTGAAAACGCGCTAATTGCTTCAAAAATTTGCTCTGTAACTCGTGATGTTAAATTAGAAAAAACGGAAAAGGCTTTAAATCTGTGGATAGAAGACCGAACTCAAAATAAAATTCCGTTAAGTTCACTCACCATTCGTGAAAAGGCAAAACTCCTTTATCAACACTTTAGCGACACTGGTGATAGCACTGGTGGGATAAGTGTTTTAGCTAGCAAAGGCGCTGGTTTGAAAGATTTTTTTGAAATTTCTAATAAATATTACATTTAATATTAAATTGTTTCTTATTTTCATTTCGATGCCATATGCTTGCATTTCACTATGTGCTGTCTATGTACATAGTCATATTATGGAGGTACATATAATACATACATAGACTAGTTTTTCTTATATACTGTATTTCACACTTTGGAAACGGAACCCCTTTATTACTATGGGAGCCATAACTCAGTATTCGCGTTTTCGGTATTGGCGGCATTTTTTATTATTTATTATTTTTTTTAACATACCTACTGGGCTGAATCCTATTCTCTTCCAGGAGCATGAATTGGAAAGCTAGAAGAAAGTTATGGGTGCAGAAACAAGGTGAAAGAAACAGAAATGAAGATTATCACTGTGAAAGTTATTAAAACTATGTGCATGTTTGAATAACATGGACTGGTTTAGGGTTCAGAAGAAACTCATTTACAGAGAAAAGAAAGTTAATGAAGATAGGTTTCTTCTTTTACAGAGAAATCTATTCTAGCAATATGCATTTGTTGAGGGTCAGGAAGTTGCAAGAAATTTATATATTTTTTATTTATTTATTTATGTATTTGAGGTTAACAGAGCCTGTGCTTTTCTATCAGGTTGGGAATTCAGAAGGAAAGCCAAAAGAAACTTATTAACAGAGAAACTACAGGAAAGCAGAGTCACTGTAGTTCACTTTTCTTTTTTTCTTTCTTCTTTTGAGCTGTTACAGCTTACACTATTCTAGCAGTGTGATTTGGTTGACAGAGTTGGGAAGACAATTTTTTGACATTTCAAAGCCAGCATTTCAATAACATAGACTGATTAAAGGTTGGGAAACCAGAAAAAAATTACAAGCAAAAAAATGAAGGTGACTACTGTGAAAGTTGTTGAAGTCATATGCTAGTTTAGTAACACGAATTGGTTGAGGGTTGGGCATCCAGAAGAAACTTGGTGCAAATGCCTCACTGGGCTAGAGCTCTCTTCCAAGTAGGGCACTTAAACTCCATTTCTGACTCCTACAATCTCCCGGGAAGCTTAGCTGCCTACCCTTAACCAATCCACAGTACTGGCCTACTACTAACTTCTTTTGATAAAAACTGTAGTGTAGGTTGCAAACTGCAATGTCAGGAGATGCACATTACCCAGCCAGCATCCATTAGTGATCTCTACTTTTGCTCTCCAGAACAAGTGCTTCACCCCCCTCCCCAAAGTGCCATAGACAGATTAAAGATTGGAATACAAGAGACTCTTGTTTGTGCTTTTCTTTCACTTCTGTAAGCTTCATTTTTTTAGGAAATACACATGGGGAGGCCCATGTATATTTCCTAAAAAAATGAAGCTTACAGAAGTGAAAGAAAAGCACAAACAAGGTTCTCTTGTATTCCAACCATTAACCTGTCTATGGCACTTTTTTTTTAATAGGATCTCCTAAAAAAAACAGTAGAATGTGCATTAAAAAACGAAGGTGGATAGATAGTACATGCCATCAAAAATATAAAATAACAAGAATGGTGTCATATCACCAAATTCATCATTTATATCATGGCGTGTAAGTTTGCATATTCTGTCTTGCTTTGCTATACACCAAATTCTCCCAAAAAATGCATCAAATCGTACTCACTGAATTGTCTAACCACCAATTGTTTTTCACCAAACTGTCATGCACTGAATTGTCACAAACAATCCCTATACAGTTTCAAGAACAATCTGTATGTATAGGCATACTTTGTTGACATTGCATCAAATCATCCTTCAGAAATAGATTTATATATTAATAAGTTATAGTGCATTTTGGTCTAATTGTAACCATTCTTCCAGAAAAATATCACTAGCTGCGACAAAGTTGAAGGAAGAGGACTTAGTTGCCAAATAGCTCTCTCTCCCCAACATATCCTACACATTCTCAATAGGATTGCGATTAGGTGAATGTGGGGGCCAGGGGAGGTGGTGAAAATTATATGTCATGTTCATCAAACAGTTCTTTCACCTTTCAGTCACTCACTGTTGCATTATCAACCATAAAGTGGCCATCATCTTCAGGATAATAGCATAGCATTGCAGGATGCTTTAGAGGTACTCCCTGGATGACATTCAACCTTTTCCCATATGATACCACCTCGAAATGCTTGGGTTGTCTTAACAAGGCAAGCAAGATCCATCTCTCTGCCTACCATCAGTGAAAAACAATGCATCATGATTCATTTGACCACATAACTTTCTTCCATTGTTTCACTGTCCAATCATGATATTCTTGACACCACTTCAAGCAGGTTTTTCTCTGAAAAATGTGGCTTCTGAATATGCAGGCAACTGCCAATACTCAATTTATTCAATTCCCTGTGCATGGACTGATAGAAATAGGGCAGTTCTTTGCTTGGTTCAGATGTCCTATTTTTCAGTACAGTCCACCTTAGAATAGCATTAGCATTAGTAGAGGCATATGATGCAAGAAAGCAAGCTCATGCAGCATCAGTTAAAAAAAAAAAAAAAAAAAACACTCCCATTTCACTCCTCCGTTCGTTCCAAATACCTGTCCAGCTCAGCCTTAAATTTATTTAGGCTATCAACTTCCACAACAAATGATGGAAGTCTGTTTCAACTACACGCTGGCTAAAGGCAAATTTCCGCACATCTGTCTTTCCTCAATTTGAATTTATACCCTATCAGATGATTATTCTGAGCAAGAGGAAGAATCCCATCAGCATTGAGCATGCTCAAACCATTCAAGACTTTATACACCTCAATCAGATCACCTTGCAGGGGCCTAGTCTCCAGACACTGTAATTTGCAAAACTTAAGGCTTTCTTCGTAAGAGCAACCGTTTGTTCTGTTCACTAATTTTGTTGCCCTTCTCTGTACTTGTTCAACAGCTCTATGTCCTTCTTAAAATGAGGCCTCCGGACCTGTATACAGTACTTAAGGTGTGGCCTGACCATTGGCTTATACAAGGGAATAATCACCTCCTTATCCCTGCTGGAAAACTTCCTGTATATCATTGACAAGACACTGAGCTACTCTTGCAGACCATTTGCACCGCTCAGAGGACTTTATATCTGCCTGCACAATTACCCCCAGGTCCTTTTCGTTCTCTACCGTTGTCAGTGTAGTACCACAGAGTTCATACGTCACTCTGGGGTTACTGTTTACCATAGGTAGTACTTTACATTTGTCAATGTTAAACTTCATTTGCTACCTCTCAGCCCATCTGCTCAACTTTTCTAGATCCTGTTGCAGCAGCATAGCATCAGTAGTGTCCTTAACAACCGTGCCAACCTTCGTAACATCTGCAAACTTGGATATTAAGCTTGATATACCATCATCAATATCATTTATAAATACAGAAAACAACAATGTACCCAACACTGAACCCTGAGGGACTCCACTAATAACATTAGGCCACGATGAGCAATGTCCATTGATTACCACTCTGTCTTCTCCCACTCAACCATCCCTTTATCCATAGCAGCTATTTGCCTCCAATGCCACATTGCTCCAATTTGTTCAGCAGTCTTCCATGTGCAACAGTATCAAAAGCCTTTCTAAGGTCCAAATATATGATATCAAAATTATTCCCTGAATCCAGTTCCTTTGTGACGACATCATAGTATCCAATCAAATTGGTCAGGCAAGACTTTCCCTTAATCCAACCATGCTGTGTCCAAGCTATAACTGAAGTCTTGTCTAGATGATCCTGCAGTGCTTCTTTAACCAATGCCTCCATTGATTTTCCTGGAACAGAAGTGAAACTAATAGGTCTATAATTACTTGTGTCGCCCTTTGATCCCCCTTTGTGAATTGGGGTCACATTTGCACAAATCCAGTCCATGGGTACCTCCTCTGAGTCCAAAGAAGCTCTCATAATTATGGCTAAGGGTTTTCTTACTTCCTTTGCTGCCTCCTTTAATATAACTGGATAGATCCCATCCACCCTATGTGCCTTTTTTTATGTTTATCTTCAACAATTTCTCCTCCACTTTCCTCTCAGTTATTACAGAATCATCTAGCTCACTGCCAGAATTTAACTCACCTCTGGCATTCCCCTCCCTGAATAACTCCTCATGGGTGAATGTAGATGCAAAATACTCATTTAGTTTGTTAGCCACCTGAGCAGGATCATCAACAGTTGAACTATCAATATCCAGTGGACCAATCTGATTCATCTCTTTCCTTCTAGAGTTTACATAGGTAAAGAACTGTGTTGTTTTTCTTTGCATCCTTTGCCAAAGATTTCTCCTAATCTGTCTTTGCCTGCCTAATCTCCTTCGTGACTTGGTTACAGACCAGCTTATATCTACCATAGGTTTCCATACAATGGCTTTGCTCTGAAAGTATTGTTTTTCTGCCACCATTTGCTTTGCAGTTAAAAACATTTGAGATGGATGCTTTTGTGAAACCAGTTATGTCTTTTGTTTCTTGAATCATGGCTTCTGCTAAACGTGCACCCAAGATAAGATCTTTTTCAAACTCTGATAGATCACTAATTTTCTCCTTTCAGGCTTCAGATTATTGCAGTCTTTAAACTCAATGAGGCAAGCAACATGTCATCACTCCACATTACGTTTTCTTTGCATCTATTTGCATTACTTCTGTCTTAATACAAAGGTTCGTATTTTTTTGCCAGTGGTGTGTGTATTTGCTCATAGAAACCCAAAAAATAATAATTTTTGAATAACACATTTATAGTAGTCATTTTTTTGGATTTTAAAGTTGGATTGCAACGGGTTAATCAAGAGAAAATTTTGAACATTATCTATTAACAGCTACTCTGCTGTTACTGTATCACCAAAATTTATTATTAATTTATTATAAATAAATTTTAATAATTTATTAATATTAAACAAAAGAAAATTTTACAGCCCATTGTCCTCATGAGCAATCACTTTGTCATTGCTCATGAGTGCAATGGTCTGTAAAAATTTGCTGTGAGACATGACTTAACATACAGAAGAACCATTTCTAATGGTAGGAATGAAGTACACCGAATTTTCACCTATAAAACAGCTTTGATCAAAATTAATTAGTGCTCTCAAATTTTTTAACAACAGCCCAGGGGAATATCCCACATAGAGAAACAGAAATTAAAACCTAGGTTGTGAGGGGAAAATGATAAATGCAGTAGGACATTGAGCTCATGAGATAAAATTCAGTAATTTACACATTTAATGAATGTAGTAATGCCTTCTGTACATAACAAGAAACATTATCAAATTAGTATACCAGCCTATAAAATTACATAAAAAAAACTGTCAGAAATGGTAGTGACTATCTCCACTGAGCACATTACAGTAAAATAATTTGCCATCGTGTTTAGCAGCATCACATATAATAATTGGTCCTTGAGGTTGTCACAGACATTCTCTCAGATATGCCAGACAAGCTGTGTACTTAATACGTGGGAGTCTAAAATGCTGATGGAACTGCTATTCGGGTGACATTCAAGTCAAGTGGACCCAAATTTTGCGAAGTCCGGACAGTTTATGACAGCCAAATCCTCTGCTTGCACCTTCACAAGTACATGTGCTTGTACATGGAGTGTAACCTCCATGTACAAGCACACTGTGGGTGACCACCCAGGTGTGAACCAAAGTAAGCAGAGATCGAGGTGTGGCACCCACACCACATGGAGGAATGCCACCCCTCTGTTACCAGGCAGTACTAGGTGGTAGATGACTCGTCAACCAGTGCAATACCACCACTTTGCTTATTGGAGGCTTGTAGTAGTGGAACCCATGTTTAGTCTCCAGAGCTAAATTCCCGTCAACCCTTCCCCATCTCTTCCATCATGCAATATGACTGATGACTGATTTGAGGTTATGATGAATATCATGGCAAGATCCAATCTTCCTTACATATCGATGGTACAGCTCTAAAATAGTGTTCACAGGCAGGCCACTAGTTAGTACACCAGACCGAACCTATTGGTAACTCTTCAGGAGGCTTCAGGATCAGCTAGTGTATAATCTTGCTAAGTCTACTTTGCCAGATAGTGAGTGGAGGGAGTCCGAGTAGTGTGTATGCGGGGGGGGGGGGGTATTGTCGAGGCCACGTTATGTCAAGGATCTCAGTATATTCTTATAATGTGTACGCCATATCCAAAAATATCATTACTTCATACAGCATATCCCCCCCCCACACACTTTTTCTTACTATTGAAAACACCATGAATTGTCAAACTAATAGCGTAATCTTATCTACAGAAAGATCTAAACCTCCGAAACAATTCCTAGTTCATTTCACAAATTTATATGGTCTGAATTCTAATCTCAACAATGTCCATTTCCACTTGCAGTCTTCCAAATACCATGCACTTTTTCTGGCTGAATCTCAGTTATCGGTTGATTCAACTACTGCTCATCTCAGTTGCCCAAATTATTCGCTGTATGATTCCTTTCGCCTCAACGGTGGTACTTGTGCTTATATCCATTCCGATATTCCCTGTCAGAGACTTGGTAATTTGGAATCTCCTCTTTTCGATCTTCTCTGGCTTAAAATCTCTCTGCCTCATTGTGTCAAATTAATCTGTTATCTCTACCATTCTTCCAACTCCACTGATCACTTGGAGCTCTTTGACTTCCTCTCTTTGCAACTTGACTTTCTCCAGTCCAACATTCCTAATAGTGGGGTAATTTACCTTGGTGATTTTAATATTCACAACTCCAGCTGGCTTCCGTTTTCTAGTCACACCAATCCAGCTGGTCGAGATGCTGAGACTTTTGGAATTACTAATGACCTTGCACAGACTTCATTTACTACAAGAATACCAGACAATCCTAACCATACAGCCAACATGCTTGATCTTTTTCTCACAAAAACAACGATTCTAAATACACGGTCGAAGTGATTGGTCCTTCAGGCACCTCAGATCACAAATTGGTGATTATCTCTTCTCCAATAGAGCCTTTATCTTGTGGCTATTCCCAACCCCGTATTGTTTGGCATTACAAAAATGAAAAATGGAATGACCTGCAAGATTTCCTTTCTTCCTTTTCTTGGTTGGATTACTGTTTCAAAACTTCTGATGTCAATGTTTGCCCAGATCGGATCTGTGAAATTATTCTTGTAGAAATGAAATCCTTTATTTCACACTCCACTTTAAAATCACGTCCTTTATCTAAACATTGGTTTTCCAATAAATGTGCTAAAGCTGTTCAAGAGACGAAAGTTGCATATTGTAATTGACTTGTTTCCAATTCTTCAGTTTTATTTTTTGCCTACACCAAAGCTCGCAACAATTGTAAAGCAGTTATTAATCAGTTTAAAATAGATTTTGAACAAGCCAAGAGTAGAAAACTTGCTTCTTGCCCTAATGGTAGCCGAGCATTCTGGTCTCTTGCCAAAGCTATTGGCTGCAATTTTTGCCCATCTGCTCCCACCGCTGTCAAAACCAGATGGTCCTGTTGTCACTTCAGCCAAGGATAAAGCTGACCTGCTGGCATCCGATTTTTCTTCCAACTCATGTATTGATGATCTTGGTAAAACACCTCCCACCATTCCCAATATGCTCCATTCAATGCCTCCTGTGGTCTTCCGTCAAAAGGATGTCAGAAGGATTTTGACAAATCTTAATGCTAAGAAAGTTCCAGGTCCTGATGGTATTTCTCCACTTGTTCTCAAAACCTGTGCTCCTGAGCTTACTCCTGTTCTTTGCTGCCTTTTTTCACTTTCTTATTCCAAAGGTGTTTTTCCTTCTTTTTGGAAATTTTCCCTGCCAGTCCCTAAAAAGCATGACAAATTCCTCCCATCCAATTATCGTCCCATTGCAATTACTTCCTACTGTATCTAAAGTAATGGGGAAATCAATTAACCACGAACTCTTAAACTACCTAGAAACCTTCCGTCTGATCAACGATCGCCAGTATGGATTCCGTCAATGTTGAACCACTGGTGATATTCTGGCTTATATTATCCATTTATGGACAAATTCAATGGAAAAGTTCGGTGAAACACAAGTATTTGCTCTTGACATCTCAAAGGCTTTCGATCGTGTTTGGCATAAAGGTCTAAACAAGATTCCATCTGTTATGGTTTGGCAACTATTTTTTGTAATTGGTTAACCAGTTTTCTCTCTGACCGTTCACTGAGGGTAATGTAAATGGTTCTCTGTCTTCTAACTTCTCCACTAATGCTGGTGTCCCCAAGGTTCAGTTCTTTGCCCCACTCTTTTCCTCTTGTATAATAGTGACCTTCTTCCATTGACTGGAAATCCTATCCATATTTTTGTCGATGATAGCACATTGCATTCCACTTTCCATTTTGAGAAACCTTGCCCTGCTCAATCGGCTTCAACTTCTTCAATATCCGGTACCAATTCCTTAAATGCCGATCTCCAGGTAATTCTCCAGTGGGGCAAAGATAACTTAGTTGATTTCAGTCTTGTCTTATCTTGCAAAAAGGATTCTTCTGCTTCTATGCTTATCTTTGGGGATTACCCTGACTTCTAGTCTCTCTTGGCATAAGCACATTACAAATATTGCTTCCTCTTGATCTAAAAAGCTTTGTTTTCTCTTTCGCTCTCATCATTACTTTTCTTCCAAACAGCTGTTCGCTCTGTATATCCGCTCTGTATACAAATCGCATATCTGCCCTACCATGGAATATTGTTCCCACATCTGGAGTGGTGCCCCCAAAACCTCTGTCAGGTTTCTAGATTCCATTCAGAAGAGGACAGTTACGTTAATTAATGACTACTCTCTAACAGCGTCTCTGCACTCACTGTCTCGTAGACACTGTTTCTGCTGCATGCCTTTTCTACAGATACTTCCATGGGCACTGTTCTTCTGAATTGGCTTCTGTAATTCCCGCTCTCTCTTTCAAAACAGTCCAAAAGTGTGCCACCACCAGCCAATATCCATTTACTGTCCAACTTTAAACTCACAGAACCAACTTTTCATCTTCCTCGTTTATTCATTCAACTGCCATTTTCTGGAACAACCTTCCTTCATACATATTTCCTGAAAATTACAGTCTGCAGAAGTTCAATTCTAATGTCAACAATTATCTTCTTTCATCTTCTCAACCTCCGACCCAAGCATGGTACTAAGTACTATAGATTCTAATACCTCTCGTGTTTGGGGTTTTCGTTAAAAAAAATAATAATGAAATAAAATAATATTTAATAATTAGATTTCGCTATCCTCATGTGTAAAGGCTTTGATTTTACATTAAATCATCTTTGGATTATTAAAGATTATTATATTCAGATTTTACTAAATTTTTGTTTTAATTGGGCTTGGATAAGTAGCACTGAACATGAGTGAAAACTGAAGTAGCTTTGTGGCTAATCTCTTCTTTGCATAGTGAATTAATTTACATGTGCAAAAAAAAAAAAAAAAAAAAAACATTTAATTCCACACAGCTAAGGTAAAATTTCACAACTGTTATAAAACACATTTTTTCAGCTTACTCACATACTTCTCCCTCTCTTAACTTCTTTAATGTCAGATTGGTCACCAGTTCCTGCAAACACTATGACCAGCATACACAGCTGTATCAATGCTGTATTAAAAAGTTTAGTGAATGAGCAGTGATAGTGCTTGAAAGAGAGAAATGTCATCTTTTTTTGCAATTAATTACAAGTATTAAATATCAAATAATATATAGCAAAATATGGATGCTCTCTCTTTATGAATTATGTCTAAATAAATCTAATAAACAATATAGTGCTTGTTAGCATTAGTAGAGGCATATGATGCAAGAAAGCAAGCTTATGCAGCATCAGTTCCACCAACCAACTACCGCTGGCTAAAGGCATATTTCCGCACATCTATCCTACATCTGTCTTTCCTGAATCTGAATTTATGTACTCTCACGTGATTATTCTGAGCAAGAGGAAGAATCCCATCAGCATTGAGCATGCTCAAACCATTCAAGGCTTTATACACCTCTATCAGATCACTTTGCCAGTGCCTAGTCTCCAGACACTGTAATTTGCAAAACTTAAGCCTTTCTTCATAAGAGCAACCCTTTGTTCCATTCACTAATCTTGTTGCTCTTCTCTGTACTCGTTCCAGGAGCTCTACATCCTTCTTGAAATGAGGCCTCCAGACCTGTATACAGTACTCAAGGTGTGGCCTGACCATTGCCTTATACAAGGGCATAATCACCTCCTTATCCCTGCTAGAAAAATTCCTGTATATCCATTGACAAGACACCATGAGCTACTCTTGCAGCCCATCTGCACTGCTCAGAGAACTTCATATCTGCCTGCACAATTAACCCCAGGTCCTTTTCATTCTCTACCACTGTCAGTGTAGTACCACAGAGTTCATACATTGCTCTGGGGTTGCTGTTTCCCATATGTAGTACTTTACATTTGTCAATGTGAAACTTCATTTGCCACCTCTCAGCCCATCTGCTCAACATTTTCAGATCCTGTTGCAGCAGCATAGGGTCAAAATTGTTTTAATATACAGCTTAAATACATCGAGTTGCATGACTTATGACAGCAAAAATGAAACTCAGTGATTTTTCAAATTGCATGAAAGCAATTGAAAAAGACTTTCCTCAGTGTGAGGGAAGTCTTTTTCAATTGCTTTCATGCAACATGAAAGGATTCCCCCCTCTCTAAAGCACATTCATTGTTATTCTTTCCCTCAAATTGAGTGCATATGTGCAGTGAATTGAAAATGTACAGCACCTGCATTTGGAAATCATGTTTTGCATCATTACCAGTTAGTGTTTCCTCTCCCCCCCCAACCATTGCTTTAAACAAAATGAATTATATGCACCCTAATGTAATTTACAGTTATGTGAATTCTTCACGATTCTACACTCGATTCTTGATTAAAGAAAAGAAGTGTAAAATTGAAAAGTTCCCTTGCACTGTATAACAGTACTATTTGCACTATACAGCAGGCCCCCGTTATAATGCGGTTTGCTCCACGCTGATTTGCTATAACGCTGTTCTTATATTATAACCCGTATCTGACTATAACGCTGTCACAGATCACTATAACACTCTTTTACAGATTGCAATTTTGGCATATTTAACGAAATCATTTCATTTGATGGAGTCGACAGCTTGAAAATGAATAGCAAAACAACACTAAAACGTTTCCCATGCCGACTTGAGAAATTGCAGTACAGTGACTTGTTACATAGTTCTGAGATCAACATTTTAAAACATGATCAAGAGGCTGCCGTAGCCTAGTGGTCAGGCACGCGAGTGCATAAGCACGTGCCTTTAGTGACCGGGGTTCAAGTCCGTGACTGCTGATTACGGTGCTGCTTCTTGTATTCAATCTATCTTGCGAACTCCTCTGACCATTTGGTCGTTCCGGAGTATAAACAGAAAATTTATTTATTTATATTGCTTGTAATATTTGCGTTATATACATTTATCCGAAGTCTAGTCATAACGGACAGTTTACTTGAACATTGTATCGTAATTAATGCAACCAATGCAATTACATTTTCGAAGAGTTAATAATGGCCGATAAGAATGAAAAAGCAACGTCTGGGCGCAGTACGAAGACTATAAATGTAAGAAAAAGACTGAATTTGAAAATTAAATTAGGCGTTTTGAAGCGAATCGATTCCGGTCACCAACAAGCAGATGTGTGCCATAATTTAGGACTTGTAAGTTTAACTGTAAGAACAATTATAAAAAAAAATAAAAGAATTGATTTTAGCAGCGGGAGAGATAGCTGTTTGACTGCAAGCAACTAGGGCTAGGCCGGCTATTAGGATTGAAATGGAAAGACTTTTAACTAATTTTATTAAAGATAATATCCAATGCAGAATTCAGTTAAGTTAAATATTATTAAAAAAAAGAGAGAGAGAGAGAGAGAGAGAGAGAGAGAGAGAGAGAGAGAGAGAGAGAGAGATTAGCCAATATGATGATCTGAAGAAAACTCACCTAAAAAAAAAAAAAAAATGTGGAACCATTTAAAACTGGTAAGGGCTGGTTGAATAGATTAAAAATCTAGGAAGAAGCCGCAAGTGCAGATCAAGGAGCTGAAACTTTCAAAAAAGAACTTGTTAAAATTATTGAAGAGGGGTATTGTATGTTATACTTCTCAACAAGTTTACAACATAGATGAAGCAGGACTTTTGTGGAAACGAATGCCTAAAAGAAGTTTCATATTGAAAGAAGAAAAAAGTAATGCTGTGGGGGATTTAAAATTAATACCCCTTTTAGTTTATTTAGAAGAGGGCCAAAGTTCAACCAAAATCGACACATTTTTCATGATTAAATTTATCAATTAAATTAAATCAATTTAGATCAATCAAATTCATGATTTTAATTAGAATTTTAATTTTGATACGTAAGTAGTTACCGCTTAATTATATACGTATGTAATGCAGAATATTTTATATGTACAAATATTTGAATATTAAATATTTTGACCGACATTTTTGTGCATCTTTTCACTACCGTTTATTATTGATCAGGAAATATCCTATGGCACTGACCACAACTTACAAATACATATGTTACCTTATGGGAAATCGGCGCTCGCTTAGCACGGATTCACTTAGCGCTCTGTTTTTCCAGAACGAATTATCGGCGTTAAGCGGGGGTCACCTGTACTGGCAAATTTTTTTTATCACTCCATTTAGTTTCGTTATAACAATATTTGCCAGTAGTTTCAGCAATCTTTCAGACTTAGGCAAGCTGTTTTCAAGTCAAAAGACCCAATCCAGACTTTTAATTTTGATGTAGATAATTTTCAAATAATCTGGTACAATGATATAAAACTCTATCATTGGTCAGGGAATGTTATTGACTTCAAAATATATCACATTTCTAATATTCATATGTCGAATTAACAATGGGTGGATGCTACCCATAATGGGCTTCTTCTGAGATAAAGTGGGGCAACTAATCAAAACAATATTAGACATCCATCTTGCCCTGATGAACTCTGGTGTTATCACACTCTGGTGGATCCACCAAGTACAATATCTCAGTAATTTGCAAATTGTTAAAATTGAACAATCTGTGAGACAAGCTCCACAAGAAGCAGTTTTCAAAGAAAAATTGGCAAATTTCTTTCTGGTGATGCTTTTGAAATGCTCTTGTCAGTCAAGTTTAGACAGCAGGGTCATGTTATAAATAAAACTTTGACTTGTCATTTCTGATGAGCACAGAGTCTGCAATGGTATATTTCCTCAAAAGGTCACAATCTGTTGGCATCTAATAGAATCCAAACAAAAATTCCATATACAGAAAAATCCTGGGTGAGCTAAGTTTTTAAATCATTATCAATTATTGATACTGGTAAACAAAAGTATTGCTGTATTTTATTATAAAATATGTGTTATCAGTGAAATTTAATTTCAAGTCTATGGTCTGGACATTGGAAAAACCTGCTATGACCAAGTGTCTTTCTTGTGCATGAGTCGCTGTCCTTTTTCTGCAGTGTGCCACCACTAGTGGATCTAGAAGCTGCTGGAATCAATAACTTCCTACTCCTGAGTTGTGCTTGCTGTCACCAAATGTTTTTATTAATTACATAAAGGAATTTTCTGCTAAGCACATGTAATAAAAAAAAAGTTTTATGTTTATAAAAATTATTTTGCAAACGTAAAATTAAAATAATTTTACCTTTATCAAATAAGTCTAATAATAGCCTGCTGACACTCCTATGAAACATGGGTCATGATTTTTGTCAGTAAAAGTGGAATTTAAACTGTATGTGTTTGGCTTTATTTCTGATTTTTCAAATTGGTTGTATAATTTTTTTTGTGTGTTATTTTTTTAACTTTGGGGGGCATGCCACTAACAAAAGCTATACATGCCACATATGGTACAGGTACTATGAGTTGCCACAGTATCTCATCTGTCTAATATGATGTGATCAAAAATGATTGAGACTAATTTTACTACACAATTTAGAATTATTATTAATGAAAACTACGTACATTTAGACCTGTCATTTGTTCATCTTTAACATGTATATTTGCAATTTCTAAAAACCAGAATCAAACCTGAACAAGGATTACTTGTCCACAAGGAAAATAATGAAAGAACAACAGCCAATAGTGAGTGGTTCAAATTCAGTATCCTAACGGAAAAAAACAAACAATAGAACTTTTGCAGAAAGCCCGTGGAGAATCTACTACGCCCAGATTCACTATTATTATTTATTATTATTATTATTATTATTATTAGCCATATAGTGCAAGGAAGCCTGAGGCTTATGCTGCACCAGCTAAAAAAAAAAAATTCCAGTGTTACCTTGAGAGAGAGAGAGAGAGAGAGAGAGAGAGAGAGAGAGAGAGAGAGAGAGAGAGAGATTAAAAGGTACTCACCAAGAAAGCAAGAAAGAGAAGAGTGATGATATCCAGCTCAGGACCCTGGGTTTGCCAAGCCCATATTCACCAGATATGAGCATATTTAGATAACTTATGTGGTTCAAAGATGGAAAAACCAGCACAGAATATGACCCTATCCCAGGACATCCATCATCATTGATGAATGATGTAAATGTTGGAACTTCTGCTTTCATCCTTGTGAAGAGAGGTGAATTATAAACTGACAAAGGCCTTGTGTATTTATGAGAAGCCCAAAGCATTTTGAAAGAATATTTACGAATGACATGTTAATTCACATTGGGTCCTTTGATTCCTAAAAAAATGTAAGTTAGAAATGATATATGTATTCATGTCAGAAGCAACTACCAACATCAGAAAAATGATTTTAAGCAAAATCATTGAAAATGATTCCTAGATCCACTACTAAAATCATAAATCAAAATAAAGTTTGCATGGAAATATGGCACATTCTACCTCCAAAGAAGGCACGGTCTATGAAGTAGATTTTTTTTTTTTTTTTTTTATGAAAACCCTAAAAACGAGAGGTATTAAAACCTATAGTACTTAGTACCGTGCATGGGTTCGAGGTTGAGAAGATGAAAGAAGATATTTGTTCACAGACTTGAACTTCTGTAGACTGTAATTTTCAGGAAATACGTATGAAGAAAGATTGTTCCAGAAAACGGCAGTTCAATGAATAAACGAGGAAGATGAAAAGTTGGTTCTGTGAGTTTGAAGTAGAACAGTAAATGGATGTTTGCCGGTGGCTGCACACATTTGGACTGTTTTGAAAGAGAGAGCGAGAATTATAGAAGCCAATTCAGAAGAACAGTGTCTGGAAGTATCTGTAGAAAAGGCATGCAGCAGAAACAGTATGTCTATGAAACAGTGAGTGCAGAGACTCTGAGAGAGAGTAGTCATTAGTTAACCTAACTACTCTCTTCTGGATGGAATCTAGAAGCCTGAGAGAGGTTTTAGGGGCCCCACCCCAGATGTAAGAACAATCTTACATGGAGGGGCGGATTTGCGATTTGTACAGAGTGAACAGCTGTTTGGAAGAAAAGTAACTCCAAGAGTGAAAGAGAAAACCAAGTTTTTTTAGATGCAGAGGAAGCAATATTTATAATGTGCTTGTGCCAAGAAAAATTTAGAAAAGAGTGGGGGAAAGAACTGAACCTTGGGGACACCAGAATTAGTGGAGACGTTACAAGACAGAGAGCCATCTAGCATCACCCTCAGTGAGCAGTCAGAGAGAAAACTGGATAACCAATTACAAAAAAAAAACAGTTGGCAATCCATAACAGATGGAAGCTTGTTTAGAAGACCTTTATGCCCAAACATGATCGAAAGTCTTTGAGATATCAAGTGCAAATGCTTGTGTTTCACTGAACTTTTCCATTGAATTTGTCCATAAATGTGTAACATAAGCCAGAATATTACCAGTGGTTCGACACTGACGCAATCCACACTGGTGATCGTTGATCAGACGGAAGGTTTCTATATAGTTCAAGAGTTGGCGGTTAATTGATTTCCCCATTACTTTAGATAGAGTAGAAGAAATTGCGATGGGAGGAATTTGTCATGCTTTTTAGGGACTGGCAGGGTATGAGCAAATTTCCAAAAAGAAGGAAAAACACCTTTGGAATAAGAAAGTGAAAAAAGGTGGTAAAGAACAGGAGTGAGTTCAGGAGCACAGGTTTTGAGAACAAGTGGAGAAATGTCAGCTGGTCCTGGAGCTTTCTTAGAATCAAGATTCATCAAAATCCTTTTGACGGAAGACCACAGGAGGCATTGAATGGAGCATGCTAGGAATGGTTGGAGATGTTTTACCAAGATAGTTAATGAGTTGGAAGAAAAATGGGGTGCTAGCAGGTCAGCTTTATCCGTGGCTGAGTGACAATAGAACCATCTTGTTTTGAGAGAGGTGGGAGCAGAGATGGAGAAAAGTTACGGCCAATAGCTTTGGCAAGAGACCAGAATGCTCGGTTACCATTAGGACAAGAAGCAAGTTTTCTACTCTTGGCTTGTTCAAAATCTATTTTAAACTGATTAATAACTGCTTTACAATTGTTGCGAGCTTTGGTGTAGGCAAAAAATAAAACTGAAGAATTGGAAACAAGTCAATTACAATATGCAACTTTCTTCTCTTGAACAGCTTTAGCACATTTATTGGAAAACCAAGGTTTAGATAAAGGGCGAGATTTTAAAGTGGAGTGTGGAATAAAGGATTCCATTTCAACAAGAATAATTTCACTGACACGATCTAAGCAAACGTTGACGTCAGAAATTTTGAAACAGTAATCTGACCAAGGAAAAGAAGAAAAGAAATCTACCAGGTCATCCCATTTTGCATTCTTGTAATGCCAAACAAAATGAGGAAGGGAATAGCCATGAGATAAAGGCTCCATTTGAGAAGAGGTGCCTAAAGGACCACTCACTTCGACCATGTACTTGGAAGGATTGTTTGTGAGAAAAAGATCAAGTGTGTTGGCTGATTGTTTGGATTGTCCGGTATTCTGGTAGGTAAATGTGTGCAAGGTCATTAGTAATTGCAAAAGCCTCAGCATCTTGACCAGCTGGGTCAGTGTGACTAGAAAACGGTAACCAGCTGGAGTTGTGAACATTAAAATCACCAAGGAAAATGATCTCACTGTTAGGATAGTTCGACTGGAAAAAATGGTACCTCCGTAGCCAGGTGGGCAAGAGCAGCAGTGCATAGCACACGCTTCTTAATTAGATTGGGGTTCGAGCCCATGCCCACCAAATATGGAGGATGCGGAAAGGTCAGGGAATGACCACCGTATATCTTCGGAGCAATATGGCCTTAGTTGCTAATGCTCTTAAAAACCAAATAACAACAACATCTGGAAAAAGTCAAGTTGCAGGGAGAAGAAGTCAGAGTTCCAATTGATTTGTGGAGTTGGGAGAATGGTAGAGACAACAGATGAATTTGACACAATGAGGTAGAGAGATATTAAGCCAGAGAGGATCGAAAAAAGGAGATTCCAAATTACAAGTCTCTGACAGGGAATATTAGAACAGACATATGCACAAGTTCCACCTTTGAGGCATAAAGAATCATATAGCGAATAATTTGGGCAACTGAGATGAGCAGTGGTTGAATCACTGATAACTGAGATTCTGTCAGAAAAAGTACATGGGGTTTGGCAGACTGTAACTGGAAATGGACATCACTGAGATTAGAACTGAGATCACGTATATTTGTGAAGTGAATGAGGAAGTGTTTGGGAGGTTTAGATCTTTTCGAGCCGCCTCTGTAGCCCGGTGGGAAGGAGCAGCAGTGCGTAGCACACGCTTTTTGATCAGACCGGGGTTCGAGCCCGTCACCACCAAATACGGAGGATGCGGAAAGGTCAGGGAATGACCACCGCATATTCACGGAGCAATATGGCCTTAGTTGCTAATGCTCCTTAAAACCAAACAACAAACAAACAAACAGATCTTTTCGAAGATAAGTTTGCTCTATTAGTTTGACAATTCGTGGTGTATTCAACAGTAAGAAAAAAGTGGTGGGGGGGACATGCTGTATGAAATAGCGAAATTTTTGGATATGGCATACGCATGGTAAGAATATACGCAGATCCTTGACATAATGTGGCATCAACAATGACCCCTGCATATACACATTACTCAGATTCCCTCCAGTCACTATCTGGCAGGGTAGTGGTAGCAAGATTATACACTAGCTGATCCGGAAGCCTCCTAGAGAGTTACCAATAGGTTTGGTCCGGTTTACTAACTAGGAGCTGGCCTGCGAATGTTTTAGAGCTGCACACTCGAAATGTAAGGAAGTTTGGATCTTGCCATGGTGATCATACCCTCAAAAGACATCAATTATACTGCATGAAGGAAGAGATAGGGAAAGGTTGACTGGAACTTAGCTCTGGTGACTTAACATGGATTCCACCACTTCAAGCCTCTGTAGGGCATCGTGGTGCCATCTTGTGGGTGGCCCTGTCTTCTTTGGCTATGTGGCACCCTCTTGTTTGTGTTTGCTCGCTTCAGGGTGCCATCTTGTTTCCTCTCGTTTCAGTGGGGCGATGCCCTTTTTCGTGTAGTCCCCCTAACTCACAGTCTTTTAGGACAAAATCCCTGCCCTCAGTCTTCAGAAGTTATATAACTCCTGTGGCTGCAGCAAAGGATTCACGTTGTGTTAAAGGATCGGACAATCGCAGTGCGTCGAATCAATCCCCCGCATATAACTCCTCTTAGTTGGTTCTTACCTGTACTGGTGTTTGGATATGGGCAGAAAGGACGAGACTTAGTGAAACACATAACAATATTTATTAACACAAAACAAAATAGATATACAACTCTTGCACTCTCCTTAGGTGATTTGTTTACAGTGTGGCATTCCGGCGTTGGTTACATACCATAATGTCAAAGGTATGGTTCAGGTAATAACTAGTACGTTCTGCCCTTCATAGAAATGCTGTATTTTATCTTGCAACATTAACCCTTCACAATTCTTACCTTTTGTAGTGTACTAGATTGTTCTCGGTTAAACGTCCGGAGTGCTCATAGACATTTTTGGTACTACTCATATTCTGAGGCTAAACAAGGGTGGGTGTGTCTAAGTTTCACGACTGCCGACCGGGCTAGCTGGGTGGGTAAAGTGCCTGCCTGGCAACCCAAAGATCGCAGGTTCGATTCCCGCCTCGGGCTTGGATCAAAGTACTGCAAAAATCTTGGGAGGTGCATTATGGCCACAGAAGCCGATGCGCCAACAACTACAAAAAAAAAAGTTTCACGGCTTATATCTCAGAGCATCCTTTATCATCCTCTGGAACTCAGCGCTTGATCATACTTGAGTACACTGCACTTTCTAGTGGGCATCAGGATGGGAATTTTCGGGTGCTTATGGGAGCATTATAGTCATTTAACCTATATTGCGTTAACATGTAATTCGTTGGGATCAGGAAAGAGGCATTGAAAATGTTACCAGTTTGGTTTCTTTTTCCAATTGTTACATTCACACGAATAATATAATGGCTTACCAGTTAATTTGCTCGCTCCTAGGATTCAGTTATATGCAGTGGTGAGCTGTGAATATTTTAACAATAGACTCGCAGTTTTTCCGACTTTATACCGAGTAAATTTTATCGGTCACGGAAATGACATCATCCACTGCTTCCACTAGAGGCGCTTCCCACGCTTGCACTACTAGTAGTATGATTAGAGCACGTGACGCATTTTTCATGACCGGTATGATATCTCGATCAGGGGCAGATTTAGGGGGGTGGACAGATGCAACTTATTACCCCCTTAACCATGCATATAAGTGAATGCGTAAAACGTTCCTAGGTCTATTTAAAAAAAACTTAAAAACCTGGTTGTCATGCTTCACCATGTACGACAGTGTCTGGAGTTCTAACTTTTTAGAATTTTTGAATACTATGACATCGCAATCATGCTTCCTGAAGTTGCTACTGCAGTAAGTATGATTGCAACAATACAAATATATGTCAACAATTTCTTTTTTCGTCTCGCATTTTCGTTATATTCCATTATTAAGCACCACTAACAGCTGCGTATGTCGCTTCAACTACAAGATCGATACATCAATTGGTGCTATTTTACAGAGCTATTTAGATACGTTGCACTCGCAAGTATACATACATCTCTTACTTTAGTTATCATAAATCCATTGTATCTTGTCTTCCAGAAATCATGAAAATCTGTGAATGATCAATAAAATATTTACAATAAGAAAGCTCTTTTATTTCGTAATCGATATATACAAATCAAAATACCTAAAAGAAACGAGAAGGATGTTTCGCATAAACCATCTACTGTGCGTGCTCGACACATGTGCAACTTTTTTATTTGTCTTTTTTTTTTTTAACAACTAGGGAAATATAATGGATACCAGTAGCGTAGCTACCCTTTTTCGGGCTCGGAGGAAAAGAACATGTTCGGGTCCCTACTTAATTAATGAAAATTGCAAAAACAGGGGACAGCCAAAGACGCCGGGCCTCTAAAGGGCCCGGGCCCGGAGACAATTGCCTTGCCTGCCTACATGGTAGCTATGCCACTGATGAATACATTTTTTTCATGATAAAATTTTAATATTGAGAATAAAAAATAACATGAAATATTTCCCATATCACAAATAACATAAAAACTATCACAAAATATTCCACAATATAAAAACAAATATTACATAAAAAAAACAAACACTAGAAAAAGTACACAAAAATCACAGATTATATGAAAAAAAAATTATTTCACAAATATTCAAGAAAAATTTATTCTAAAAATTGCCAATTTACTTCTTTATTAATATTTGTTGTCGATCTTCTGCTTTGCTCAATAGCTGAGCGATGATTACAGAGGAATGATTTTACATAACGATCCGGATCAAATTGAAACAATGGTTTTCCATTTAGACGTATGGTCATCATAATCTGCAACATACGCTGAAAGCTCACTCAGCTTCAGCACTGCTATTCGCAATGGTTTCAAAGATATTTTCTGGCTTTTTTAATTCAAAAGGTAATTTCACTAGATTTTAAAGATAAACTGTCTTTAACAAAATCTCTAAAATCATTAATTTTTATTTCATATTTTATCAGAAAACAAATTTCTTATTCGGTTTTCACCCTCTTGCCACCGAGATGAAAATTCATTCCACGATTTCGGGTTGCATATGTTTAAAATTTCTTTCAATGGTGTCGTTCTTTTCTTTATTTAATTTAAGATTGCCCTGTTGCATTAATAACTTGTCACGAGGTAATTTTTTTACTTTCGATTTTGATTCCTTCAAATTCTTCCCACTTTAACATGCTTTCAATTTCAGCTTCATAATTTCCTTCAGAATTTTTCAAATTAGCAATATCACTAATAGTTTGAATAGTTAATTTATATGCTTTTACCATTGTGATTCTGTAAAGCGTCTGAAAGGTAAGAGAGCTCCTGCAGGATGTCGATCATTACTGCTAAATTGTTAAATTCCAAATTTAAAAGTCTATTTAATAATCTAGAATATTTAACTTCTGATTCAGAATGATTCCTCCAACCCACAATTGCCGTCTGCAAGCTAAAAGCTGCTCATCGTGACCCGAACACACGACCGATCTTTATAGTTTCCACATCAAGTTCTTTAGCAATCATCCTTAATTTGCGCTAGCTTTTTGGAGATTGGTGATATGGTTTTTTTTTTTTTTTATTATTGCCTGTATGCCATTATATTTTAGAACATTTTCTACACAGTGAAAGGCTCGACGAAGTTTCAAAATCTGCCAAAATTTCATCTTTGTAAAGTTTATATATCTTAGTTGCCTCAATCCCCCCCCCTCTACGTTGCTACTCTCATTAGTTCTTTGAATACTGTGCAAAATGTCGGAATCACATGGATATTCAGCTACTGTGACCATGTAAACATAGGCGGGAGAAATTTACTGGAAGGTGTGGATCACTCACTTCTCCGAAAAACATATGCCCGTTTGTCGGAGTAAAAGGGAACCACAACACGCATTGACCAGAGGCTATAATCCATGTCGAGAATCTTCTTAATCCTCTGACTGGCTATGGAAAGCATATTGACTAGCGCGACTTCTCGGTATGTGACTGCATAGGTTTTATGGACACCACTAACATTATGAGATGGTAATCCCTTTCACCCTTAATTCGCACTTTCTGATTATCTAAATTACCTAAACGCCAGAGGTCAGAACAATGCATATCCAAGTTGTCTCTCCTAATCCGTTCTTTACATGGAAATTTTCTTTGTTCAACGGAAACTATTTTAAATGTAATTACCAAGGTGGAATAAAAAAAATTCGCTATAAAGAAGTTTGTTAAACAGAGATCCGACTAATTAAATCAAAAAATGAAGCAATTTTAAAATACATAACCGATCGATTGCACCATGAAAATGCTGGGAATGGGGCCCCCTCTCGCCCCACCGTAGTTTCGGCTCTGGATACTCAATAATTGCATACAGGATTTCATTTGTAAAATAAATGATCATCTCAACAAAGGGCTCGCAAATTTTCAAAAAAAAATAAGAATGGGCTCTTGCGAGCCCACTATAGCTCACCACTGGTTATACGGCCTCCTTCTCTCCAGCAAAATCTGGATGGGGTCCTCTACTGGTTTTCGGGTGTTTTGTGCCTAGTGGTCGCTCTGCTTCTCTGCCTTTGTTCCTTTCTTCTCGCCTTTGTCTCTTGCTGCTCTGCTGATCTTCTGACTAGTTCGTCTACGAAGAGCCAACTCCCATCTTCTTCTTTTGGGCCACCGTCTACCCTTATATGCCTTGCGCTTCGGTGCTACTTTCCCCCTTCAAATTTTTCCTTTGTTGGCTACACAAAAAAAGGATTCTTCACTTCCTCCCAATGGCAGTGGAGAAAGTCGTAAATGTGAAAGAGGACTGTTCTTTTAGTTACTTAAGCCTGCATCATGGCCCGGTGTGCGCGTGGTTTCACTATGAACATAAACCTTCTTTTGCTTATTGTCAGCGTGGGACCGAAGTTCTCGCCCCTTTCTCTGACGGAAGCCAATATGGCGGCCTTAGTGACCGGACACGTTTTATCACGCTCCTGATTTTTAATGGAATTTAGTAGTTTAAAATGTGCATATAGTTCAAAAAAGTGTTCAAGCTGAAAGAACTTAATCGGAGAATTCCATAGGTGAGACTATTTTTATATTCTACTGGGAATTTAGTAAACTACCAGCGTTTTTATCTGTGTCCTTTGTTGCCAGACCTACAGTGGTCACCATGTGGCTGGCGGCAAGGCCATAGAGAGGCACTGATATAAAGCAGTGGCCATGTCGGTAGTTTGCACTTGACTGGGGAGGTTCCCAAACTGTGTTAAAACTGAGCAGGAAATTTGCTCCACCAAACTGTGCTGATAACTGCTGTATGTTATATTGTGTGTATTAACTGCTGTATGTGTATATTAAACCAGAAGCAATGAATTCAGTGAACCCCCCTTGCCATAAACTTTGCCTGGCTAACTGTGAACTCCTTACCTATGCATCCCACGGAATTACTAATGACACAGTCACCTCCGGTGCCCCAGGAACCCCTATGGGAAGTGAACCTGCTCTTCTGGGAGCATTTTCACACTAGGCCGTTCCCCCCCCCCCCCCAGTGACCGAGGGAGATAGCACAAAACTTCAATAACCACCTGTGTGCCTCCAAATTCAATCACAGATTTGTGGAGGACATCGTCCGACAGCATTTTCAGTGCCCTACCAGATCATCCCAATATACGCGCGATAAACCGAACTGTCCCGGTTATCCGGAATTCACTAAATGGAAGGGAAAACAGAAAAAATTATGAAATCCTTGATGCAGTCACAAAGTGACCACCTCGACATTATTGACGAGACAGAAGATATGGAGGACACCCGATCAGAGGCCTCTCAAGCCAAGCGAAAAAATTACAAGCGAGTGACCTGCTCCCAGACCGAGTCTAGAGAGCGGCCCGACCCCACAGCATCTCAAAGGGAAACATACAATGATGACAAACAACAGGAACCACCCCTGAACCACACTCTTCCAGAGGACTCCGTCTATGAGAAAACATTCATTTTAAAAACGGCCCTTGAAAATATATTCAAAGAGAACCCTAACAGGATCTCCTCCGGACTGAGATCTCAAATTGTGACAATATTTCACAAAATGGAGACATTTCTCCATGATACATACTTAGAAAGTGAGAGAATAGCTACACGGCTACAAACCTATATGGAAAGTGGGGCAAACAAAATGCCACAGCACGCCCCCACATATGCCCAAGCGCTGAGGAATATACCAAACGAGACAGAAAAAACAAAGTGGAAATCCAACAAAAGAAAGCATTATTGAAAACCCCGAACATCGTCATACTGAGACCCTCCAGTGAACAAATAAAGCAAAAAGTCATAAACAATCTCAAAGAGGACTTCGAAAACACTAGGATAAAGTCTATCCGGAAAACAAGAAGTCTTGGTATCGTAATTGAGACGGAAAGCAAGGAGGAAGCCGAGTGTATAATAACAAACCCCAAGCTAAATGCCCTGGGACTCATGGCAGAGACCCCAAAAAAGAAAGACCCATCAATAGTTATTTTCAATGTGGACCAAAATCTACAACCACAAAAACTCACGGAAGAAATATATAGAAGAAGCCTAAAAAGCCACCTACTGAATCAAGAAGGGGCGGCACTGCTGACCCCAAAATACAGAACCCAGTCCAAAACAAATGGAGGATATAACTGGACAGTTGAGCTGACTCCGCCCACCTGGCAGGTCCTAAAAAACCAAAGCAGGATTTTTGTCGAGTGGAGCTGCCTCCGTTTTAGAGAGCATGTGGCCATACCGACGTGCTTTAGATGTTGCAAATATGGCCACACCACTCACACCTGTGCCCAAAAGGAACCAACCTGCGGCCACTGCTCAGAGAGGGGACATGATTTTAAGAACTGCCCCAACAAAACTAAGGAACCCATCTGCACCAATTGCAAAAGCCTCAGAATGGATCACAACCACTCCATCCGAGACTCAAACTGTCCCACCTACCTCAAGGTAAAAGGCACCTACCAACAAAGAATCGATTATGGGAATATAACATAAAAAATACAATTGCGGCATACTAAAGGTACACCAACTAAACGCCCACCGAGCTCGGGCGGTTGTTGAGCAGGTACGACTCCAAGCAGATGAGGATAATGCCGACATTATCATAGTCCTAGAACCGTATACCAATCAAAAACAAGTAAGGTGATACCCGCTCAATTATAAAATTGTTCAAAGCAACGAAGACATCCCCTGGGCAGCAGTACTAGTAAGAAATCCAGAGATAACGGTTACAAAGATACCACAACTTTGCATGCCTTAGGCAGCCTGTGCCCATATAATATGCTCCATAGGCAGCTACTACATAATAGCCCTCTACTGTAGGCCTGGAGTAGAAATCGACTTTGCCACAACATATCTACAGTCAGTACAGACAACCCTGGCAGGGCATAAAACCTTGATTGGAGCGGATGTTAACTGCCAATCACCTGTCTGGCACAGTGCCACACCGGACCGCAGGGGAACCTCAAACGGACGGAAACTAGAAGACTTCCTAGCAAATTCGATATTTACAGTCATAAACTAGCCGTTCTGCCTCCCAACTTATTGTAATTGCTATGGGAAGAAACGATCGACATAACTTTAACGTCCAGAAATATAGATACAAACATAACCCACTGGACTGTACAAAACGTGTGGACTACGTCTGACCATCGAACCATCACTTACAGCATACAAAGGAATCAGGCTAGAACAGTCGCCACAAAATACATGTCAAACAGATTCGCAATCGGGAAAGCAAATTGGGACGCCTACTGCAATTTCTTATCCACCCAAGGGAAACAGTTCATGGAGGACTTGGACAGATGGGAGACTGAAGGCGAAAGGATAGACCCCAGCCAGTTCGCACAAGATATGACTTGCATAATCACCAATGCAGAGGAAGCGTCCATGAAAAGGAAAACTCCAATGACGGGAGCCATGCCATAGTGGACACCGGAGCTGCAAAGAATGAGAAGACAAGTACGGGATAAAAGAAAGCAGTATCAAAGGGCACAAAGAACATGGCCCCGGGCGGAAGTCGTGGAACTGAGACAACAATATAGACAGATCCGAAACTTTTATACAGAAACTATTGAGAAAAACAAGAAAACATCCTGGGAACGACTTGTCCAAGTAACGGGAAATACTGAACCCTGGGGAGTGGTGTGTAAAATCGCCACAAACAAACTCCCCAGAGGCGAAGTGATGACCGCAACAAAGATGGCACAAGGAACACTCACATGACAACATGACAGGACTCAATAAATAACATACTCAGCAATCTAATCCAAGATCCACCAGGCATACTAACAGAGGACCAGAAAGCCATCTGCCAAGCAAACGAAGCATATGAGACCCAACAACTAGAGTCCCCTTTCACAGCCAATGAACTACAAGAAGCGGTATCACAAACCAGGAACAAAAAGTGCCCTGGCCCCGATCTCATCGAGCCGGAAATGGTCAAGAAAGCAGCGGAGGTTATGCCGGACCTCCTGCTCCAACTGTACAACACCTGTATCAAAGAGGGCAAGTTCCCCACCAGCTGGAGGACAGCCAATCTGAAACTGATCCTCAAAAATCGAAACAGACACCAGGAAAATCCCAATTCATATAGACCCATAGCCTTATTGTCCACACTCAGCAAGCTTTACGAAAGATTATTACATAAAAGGATCCACAACCACTATAATGAGGCAAACCTGAATTCACCCAAGCAATACGGCTTCAAATCGGGATCTTCAACCACAGATGCCATCCAAGGCCTAATCACCAAAGTGATGCAGTGTACCAAGAAATATTTCCTGGTCATAGCCATCGACTTTGCCGGGGCGTTCGACATTCTTTGCAGGCTCAGGGCAGCGAGAACACCAAGCAATTTGTACAGGAGCATCAAAACTTATCTCTCGGATAGAAACGTCCAAGTAATAACGCCCTACAAGAAGTTGACCTGGCCGGTCCGCAGGGGCTGCCCTCAGGGATCTGTCCTGGGGCCGCTCCTGTGGAACATAGTATTTGACACAAGGCCTAATCACCAAAGCGATGCAGTGTACCAAGAAATATTTCCTGGTCATAGCTGTCGACTTTGCCGGGGCGTTCGACACCCTCTGGTGGCCAAGCATCCTTTGCAGGCTCAGGGCAGCGAGAACACCAAGCAATTTGTACAGGGCAATCAAAACTTATCTCTCGGACAGAAACGTCCAAGTAATAACACCCTACAAGAAGTTGACCTGGCCAGTCCGCAGGGGCTGCTCTCAGGGATCTGTCCTGGGGCCGCTCCTGTGGAACATAGTATTTGACAAGTTCCTCACCATGGACCTGGGGGAGGTGGAGGCCCAGGCCTTCGCAGATGACCTCGTCCTGGCGGTCGCGGCAAATTCCAGACAGAACCTTGAAACGCTTGCAAACCAAGCCCTTGAAACGTTGCAGGACTGGGCAAAACTACACACTTAACAATCTCGCCAATGAAGACGGACTCAGTACTACTAAGAGGGAGGTTAAACCTTAGAAGACCACCACAAATCAAGCTGACAAGACAAACAATCAAACTGTCAACACAAATTAAATATCTGGGACTGATCATCGATCAGAACTTATCATTTAAACCACACCTAATCTATCTAAAAGAGAAACTGCGGAAATACACAGCACTCGTTGCCAGAGTTACACGCAGGGACTGGGGGCTAAACAGGAGAACCCTGTCCCTGTATTACAAAGCCATCTTCATCCCGATAATAACATATGGATCTCCCATATGGTACAAGAAAGCAGGAACAGCAGTGAATAAAAGGATACTGGACACGATCCAACGCAACATATTATTAACAAGAACAAGAGCATGTAACACGGTTAGTACGAATGCCCTACAGGTCCTTGCGGAGCTCCTACCCTTGGATTTAGAGGTAACCCGCTGCGGACTTATCTACCAGCCAAAGGAACCCAAACCACCTACAACGGTCTTACCATTGACATCACCAATAACAGGAAAAACGAGAAACAAAAAATAGTTGCCCACCTCATACAAATTTGGCAGAGAAGATGGACAGACATGGAAAAAGGAGCAATAACAAAAAAATTTATTCCCCAAGTAACCAAGATGTATCCCAAGGCTCCCGCATGGCTGTACCCAGCCCTAAACACTACTTTTCTACTCACCAGCCACGGACCTTTCAAGGCCAAATTAAATGCCTTGTGCATAATCGAAGAATCACACTGTCTCTCCGGCGAACTAGAAACATGGCATCACGTTATGCATCAGTGTGAAATATATGAAGACATCAGATGTCAAATGATCACGAGAATTAAATACATTCCTAACACCCAGGAACACCATTTCCTGGGTACACCAGAAGAATTTGCAGCCTTCAGTTGCTTTGCCCAGGACGTTTTCTCCAGAAGAAAACTACAAATAGCCATCCACCAAGGCCAACTGGAGTAATGAAGCTAAATATGGACACCAAGGAATATGAAAACTAAGGACAGGGATATCAACCAATGATTGATCACCATTGGAATATGCCACCCAAAGTTGAGAACGGAACGCCACCTGTTTAAGATAACAGAACCCACCTGATAGGGGAAGAAAAAAAAAAAAAGCTATCACACAATCAAAGAAGGATGCTGATCAAAGAAAGAGGAACACAAGGATGGGGCTTCCCCATGAGTGACAATGAAGAGAAACAGACGTGAGACAAAGGCCATATTGGAGACCTGAAGAGGGCACTCTAGCCCCTTCACCTATAATTCCTAACTCCCCGGGAAGAGGGGACGGCCACATGGTCTCCCCTTCTCGCCATCCCCTGTTTCCTCTCTGGTGGGGCATGGGCATTTCCCACTGAAACTGGGACCGCCTTCTCTATTGGCTCCATACTTCTGCCTTTCCCCCTAGTCTTCTGCCTCCCCCCTCTATCTTCACGCTAGCGAAAGTCCCACACATCAAAATTAATACATCAAAACCGCCATATGCTCAGCATTCGGCCTAAAAAATTAAAGCGATAATACCCCCACGTCAACGCAAATGATATTTTTATTATTTGTGTTGACGTGGGGGTATTATCACTTTTTATTTTCTTGATGACCATTGGAATATGCCACCCAAAGTTTTTTTTTTTTTTTTTTTTGGTCCTAGCCGCCAAAATCTCAGGAAACTAAGCTGCAGGACCTGCCAGAGTAAGCTAAGTCTACTGAGTTCTTGGCCTGCCTCCACGGGATGTAAGTGGGGCAACGTTGGATCCCAACAGGGGTCCAGCGGCTAAATGGCCAGAAGAACAACGGTACACGACATTACACGATCCAAGATCCACACACTTTTAAATCTCTGGCATTTACAGTGTACTGTAATACACCACAACATAAACTATGTGGAGATGGGGGGAACCCCTGGTGCCGCTTGACCCTAAAAACGCTTACACTTACTTTGCCCCTTTCTCCCACATTACTATCCCCCATTAAGAGCGAAAGCAAGCTTGTGGTAGTTATGGGAACTCTTGCCTTCTCATTGGCTTTCCCTTGCTTAATTATTGCGGGTTCTAATCGAAAACTGTTTTCGACAATTTAGCCCCAATATCCTGAGTATCGGTTTTATTCATCGAATAGAGAATTAGATTTACCCAATCGTTGTGAGGTGAGAATTTATCAGCCTCACACCTCCAGTAAGCAAAGTGGTGGTATTGCACTGGTTGATGATGTTATCTACCACCTAGTATTGCCTGGTAACACAGAGGGGCAGCATTCCTCTGTGTGGTGTGGGCACCACACCTCGACCCCTGCTTATGTTGGTTTGCACATGGGGTGTTATACCCAGGATTACTAACAGTCCCACCATCGTGAAGGTACAAGGGGATTTGGCTGTCACAGACCATTTGGACTTCGCCGAAATTGGGTCCACTTGACTTGAGTGTCACCCAAATATCTGTTCCATCAGCATTTTAGACTCCCAGGTAGGCAAGCACAGCTTGTTTAACATATCTGAGAGAATGTGTGCGACATTCTCTCAGATATGCTGACATTCTCTCAGACATAGTGTTCTGGCAAGCATATGATTATCTTCTCTGTTTTTTTATATGAAAGGTATTATTTTATACACATATTGTAATATTTCCTGAACAGAGTATGTGTTCAGGAAATATTACATCAAAGCTCTAATGAAATTGAGTCAGAAAGGAGGCCAGAAAAGACTTGGCCTCCTTTCTGACTCAATTTTGCTGCTGCAACATTACAGTGCAAGAGTACAGACAGCCCACTTTTTGAGGAAACTCTGTTTACATAGTTCCCTCAACAGTTGGGTTCCCCACCCTTCCTATTGTTCAGATCAATAAATTAGCTCCTTGACTTTTTTCTAAGCTTATGGCTGAACTGGAAGGCAGCCATTTTCCATCAGAATTGAATTCTCTGAATAATTTAAGTGTATTGAACTAGATAGATCGTTGAAAAAGGAATAACCATCAAACTCAAAACAATGTTTTAATCATTTTTAATTTAAATTATTTTTTTTTGTTGTTGCTTTTTTTTATCACTTGACATGAGCACTCTTGTTTGTATTGTGTATAAATATTGCAGTGTAATAAATGCTAATAAATTCATGCTCCTTGATTGGTAGGTGAATGAAAAAATAAGGTGAAACCTTCTCTCCCCCCATATAATCCAGGCACATTGTTTATTTTTTATCCTGCAGTTAGCATCCAGTATTTTGTGAGATGAAAGACTGATTAAATGTATAAGCTGATTAAATGCCTAAGTGTAGCATAAAATAAAATACTAATAAAATATAATTTTCAGTTTTAACAACAAAATCCTAAACAATCTGGTAAGCAAAAAATGGAGCAGTGACCACTGTAAAGTTAATATGAGCCTTTTAAGAATTGTCAGTTATTTCAATTTCTTTCACAAGCATATGAAATACCAAACATGTTGCTTTATTATTATTGTTGTTTTCTTTTTCTTTTTTTTTTTAGCCCAACATGTACCGCTTAATGCAGATTGGTAATACTCCATTTCCAATTGGCTATTCTTTTAATCATTTGTTCAAATCCCAACGGAATCGTGTTGAACTTATATCAGATTTTCCACAAGGAAATGAGACAGAAGTAATATCTTCTCTTCAGATTCATCCTTATGCATGGTGTGCCCTATCGAGAAATACTAGCAGCGATGAAAATTCTGAGGTAATTTTGCATAATATTTAATTTATTTTTTATTCACTTTGTTTTATATATTATCATTAAATTGATGATATAATTACATGGGAATTTCAATTTTAAATTAATAGTAAGCAGTAAAAATAACTGCTTTTATTTGTTACAAGTTAACATAATTTTTTAACTAAACTTTGTGTATGTGTGTTGTCTATGTCTCTGCAAAAATTGGTTATGGTTTATGATTTATTTCACATATGAAATTAAAAGTGGATGTTACTTGAATAAATATGTTATATGTAAAAGAAATTATTTTAAAAGACACATTCACTGCTTTTTAAAAATTGCAACTAAATTTAATTTATTTAGTATTAATCAGTCCAAATGATGCAAGGAAACTTCAGCATCTGGCTTTAAAAAAGAAACAAAAAAAAAAAAAAAAAAAAAAAACAAATTGATCATAGTTTGTCCATCGCTAAAAAGTAATTATCAACCTTAACTTTGTCGGGCTCTCCACCTCAGCTACTTTAGGAGGCAACTTATTCCAATAAATGATGTTTCCTCCCAAGTATTAGTACAAGTCCTAATAGCTGTTTAATATAAATAACAGACATGGTAAATGTGGTTTATTTATATAATTCAGAATTTTACAAATATGCTTTTGGTGGTAAGTACAAGTTCAGTTTAAAAAAAAAAAAAAAAATTCTGTGATGAACCCATAGCGCTAAACTTCATTTAATCAACAGTGTTACCTGGCTATTACAGAACAATTTTTTAAGTAATCACAGTGCTTTTCTTAAGTGTCAAATTCTTTATAAAGGTGATTATGATTTTAAAATTCATAAAAAAAAGTTTTGGCTTTATTCACTGAAAATACCAAATGGGTTTAAATCATACACAGCTTAACATTTTAAAATACACAAATTTAGACAGAGATTCATCTTATCTCAGCTCATTAATGAACCTTGAAACACAACGTTGAAAATCTAGTGTGTGTGTGTGTCATCTTTACCCATTTTTAGTATTTCACACACACACACACACACACACTGTCCAGAGCAATTTTGCATCTAATGCACCACACCTAGTCTTTTAATATGCACTCAGTTGCTAAGAATAGCAATTCTATTTCTAAACTTAATAGCTGTAATAATAAAAGATGCCTCACATGTCCCTATCCACAACATTATACTGATAATCCTACTGCACCTCTCTTTTGTAAATTGCACAATGCCATTTACCTTATCACCTGTAGGACTAGGACTTGCAACATTAAATATTAGCATTAGTAGAGGCATACGATTCAACAAAGCAAGCTTATGCAGCATCAGTCAAAAAAAAAAAAAAAAAAACACCCTTCCATCCATTCGTTCCAAATTTATTGATGGAACAGACTTCCAAAAGATGGAAGTCTGTTCCACCAATCAACTACCCGCTGGCTAAAGGAAAATTTCCGCACATCTGTTCTACAACTGTCTTTCCTCAATTTGAATCTATGCCCCCTCAGGTTCTTAATCTGAGCAAGAGAAAGAATCCCATCAGCATTCAGCCTGCTCAACCCATTCAAGGCCTTGTACACCTCAATCAGATCACCTCGCATGTTCCTAGTCTCATCTCATTGACAAGACTCCATGACGTGCCCTGGCAGCTCGTCTGCACTGCTTAGCTAACTTCATATCTGAGTGCACAATTACCCCCATGTCTTTTTCACTTTCCACTTCCCTAAGTATAGTACCACACAGTTAGTACATTTCTCTTGGGTTATTGCTACCCATATGCAGTACTTTGCATTTGTCAATGTTAAATAAACTTCAGTTGCCACTTCTCAGCCCATTTGCCCAACTTATCTAGATCCAGTTGGAGTAGCATGCTGTCTTTACTGTTGTTAACAACCCTGTCAACCTTTGTATCATCTGCAAACTTGGACATTAAGCCTTATATACCTTTGTCAATATCATTGATGAATACACAAAACAACAATGGGCTCAGCACCGAATCCTGGGGAACTACACTAATAACATTCGTCCACAAAGAGCAGTGCCCATTGATTACCACTCTGTCTTCTCCCACTCAACCATCCCTTTATCCATTGTAGCAACTTACCCTTAATGCCATACCACTCCAATTTGTACAACAGTCTTCCATGTGCAACAGTATCAAAAACTTTCCTGAAATCCAAGTATATAATATCAAAATTTATTTTTTGCATCCAATTCCTTTGTGACCACATCACAGTATCCAATCAAATTGGTCAGACAAGAACTCTCTTTAACAAACCTATGCTGTGTCTTAACTATTACTGCAGTCTTGTCTAGATGATTTTGCAATGCTTCTTTAACCAGTGACTCCCTTATTGTCCCCAGAACAACAGTTAAACTAACAGGTCTATAGTTACTTGTGTCACCTGTTGTTGAACCCCCTTTGTGAATTGGTGACACATTTGCACACCTCCAGTCCATGGGGACTTCCTCTGAGTCCAAGGAAGCTCTCATAATTATGGCTAAGTGTTTGCTTACTTCCTTTGCTGCCTCCTTTAATATAACTGGATAGATCCCATCCACCCCAGGTGCCTTCCTTATGTTTAACTTCATCAATTTCTCTTCCACTTTGCTCTCAGTTATTACAAAATCACTTAAAGTTTTATAAACTTCCGGCATTTCCTTCCTTGAATAACTCCTTGTGTGAATGTAGATGCAAAATACTCATTCAGTTTATCAGCTACCTGAGCATGATCATCAATAGTACCCATCTATGTTAAGTGGTCCAATCTGATTCATCCCTTTCCTTCTCGAGTTCAAATTAGTAAAGAACTCTTTGCTGTTTTTCTTTGCATCCTGTGCCAAATATTTCTCATAATCTAACAAATAATTAGGCGTATAACCAGTAAAATAAAATATCTTTAATCTATAAGTATCAAATAGATACTTGTAGCTTTCGAGACTGAACATGCCTCTTTGTCAATAGAAATGGAAACTCTAGAGATAAAATTATTCTAATGGACACAGTTGTGCGAGCAGTGAGGCATGTGAGGGCACGAGGTAGGCCAATCAATCATTAAACTGGTGTTCATTGTTGCTGCATGGATATGTGTAGTTTTTCTCCAGCGCTTATCTAGACTTAAAATTTGACTCTAAGATGGGTTGTAGTCTCATGCCTTTGCAGCTGTTCATGGCTCTCGAATTACCCAATATATTGAGTGACTCTAACCAGAGGCAGTGGCGAAAGTGTTGGGAGTGGTCAATTACTTCGTAGTCATGCTTGGGATTGAGGTCGTGGTGGGTGGGCCAGAAGTGTTCTGCGATTGCAGACTGGTCAGTGTCAGCAAAGTGAATTGCTCTGTTGTGTTCTGCATGGCGGTCTTGAAGATGTCTCAAGGTCTCTCCTATGTAGCAGCTGTCAGTCTTTGCAGGCTATGCGGTATATTACACTGCTGCATAAGAGAGGGGTGACTGGGGTCTTTACATTGGAAACTAGAGAACATAAGTTTCTACCAGGCAGCTGCACGCATTTTACTCTGTGTTCTTGGAGGATTTTTGAGATCTGGCCCGACATGCCTGGATAGTTGGGAATGTAGATGATAGGTACATTGCCCTGAGTTGATGGCAGTCTCGGGTAGACTGTGAGCTCCTGTGCTTGTAATAAGCACTTGTCTAATATGTGGGTTGGGTAGCCACAATTGATCAAGTCTGTCCTCACTCTAGAAATCTCGTTGTGCCTAGCTTCATCTGTGCTGTTATTGTTGTTTGTTTGTTTGTTATTTGGTTTTTAAGAGCATTAGCAACTAAGGCCATATTGCTCCGGGATATGCGGTGGTCATTCCCTGACCTTTCCGCATCCTCCGTATTTGGTGGTGACGGGCTCGAACCCCGGTCTAATCAAGAAGCGTGTGCTGCGCACTGCTGCTCCTTCCCACCTGGCTACGGAGGCGCCCTCATCTGTGCTGGAATGGCTCCAAGCCCTGGAGAATAGAGTGCAGGCTGTGCTGTTGAGATGACTAAGAGCATGGCCGGATCTGTAGTTTGTTGACTGACTGCACCACATTGGCTTACGGTATACTGAGGTTTCACAATGTGGGCCCACGCGTTTTACTAGGACATCCAGGAATGGGAGAGATCCATCTACTTCTAACTCTAGAGTGAACTGGATGAACACAGACAGGGAACACAGAAATCCCCCATTATAAGGCATTCTGATTTACTGGCCCACTGTATTTCTCTGCACTATTGCTCATTATACTGGCACTCCTCTACTTACGTACAAACGACTCGCATACAACTCACAAATACGCACAAAAGCTGTTTCCATGTTCGGTTATAAGAAACAATTTTGAACACCCTCGTGATGTTTTTCTAAAGCAGATTTCTGGAGGTAACTACCATAAAATAATAAAAACAATTTGCTCTTTCCGGTTTATTGGGCTTTTCTGTTAGTGCAATGATATGATAGCTGGAATTCTGTGGAATTTTACATTATTATGGTGAAATGTGGTTCCTCTTCACTGAAATATTTAATTATATAAAAATCATAAATAAATTACAGAATCTTCTTCATTCCTATTTTTTTTTGAGCTTTGTAAAGTTATTACGCTGTATCTCACTTGCGCGTATCATGTAGGACCCGACATAGCCGAGTGGTCAGGAGCGAGAGTACATAGCACACGTTCCTTGAGTGGACCGGGGTTCAAGCACGTGACTACTAAATACAATAAATATTTGTATTGACGATTTATTGTAAACTCTACTGACTTGGTTGTCGTGCCGGAGTATAAACAGAAAAAAAATAAAATAAAAATTTATTTATTAGTTGCAATTTGAGCATGCCGCATTCTTTGTTATTGATTGCTTTTCTTACTGTTTTAAATTTTACAACCAAAAAAAAAGTTAGCGGACAGAAGTATCAGTTATTTAAATTATTGATTAAGCTAGTACATAAGCCTAAATTTATTTTTATTTTGCTAACCTGTGGGAAATATTCTTCCGATTTTCACGCATCATTTAATTTTGTTAATTGGAGGAAGTAAAGTGTAAATTTGTGTTCTATATCTTTAATTTTATAGCCTATGGATAATATTTTTCCTATTTTCACTTATTAGAATAGCCGTTTAATAGAATTAAAATTGAGCTTGCAAACGTGATCACAATGACCAGCGCTTACTATATATTGTATGGTGAACAGTATTTTATTTTGGAGACTCCATCTTAAAGTGATTTGATTGTATATTAAATTAAATTACGTATTGTATTTAGATTAAATTAGTTTTGAATAAATACTGTAATATATTATTATTCATTGTATGTTTTTTTTCAGCCTCATTTAATTCGGTTACAAATCGTAAAATGCTGTACATGATGAAGTTTGTCAGGGGTTATAATTTTGGTGCGTTGTACTTTACTGTTTATGTAATTTTTATCTACAAGACTGAAGTTCGACTTATGTAAAAAAATGGATTTACATACATAAAAAAAAACAAAAAAAAACGATTAAGTGCGTAAGTCGAGGAGTGCCTGTGTTCATCAGATTCATTAGGCCTATAACACACACCTACTCTCATTTTCCCTTTCCCAATGCTAATGGCATGCCAAACTGACTTAACATTGCATTGTCCACCAATGTCAGTTGGTTGCACTTCCTTAGGTTCCAAATGACGTTGGAATCTAAGGAATGACATTGGAAAATATATTGGACAAACAAGTAATAAATTATATACATATATAGTGATATATTAAAAAAAAAAAGTGAGGGAGATAGAGAGTGAAGATAACTAATAAAATATGAATATAAGAAATAAATAATTACAAAACTGGCCTCTCATCAAGTGTCATTGGCCAAGATTGCAAGCAAAATAGCTACATGTCTTCATTTCTAATAATAATTTTCACATATACTTAGCTTCAGTTAAGCCATTGATACCGTTCCACTTTAAACAGCTGCTGCACAAATTGGAATTGTGTGGCATTAGCAGCAGATTACTGCTGTCGATGACAGGATGGTTGAGTTGATTGGCCAGAGACAGAGAGCAGATATTGACTACTTTTCTTCATGGACTACTGTTACTGGGGAATTCTACCCTGGGTGGGAGTTCCTCAGGATTCAGTGCTAGGGTCAGGACTGATCTGTGATATTGGGCACCTGTGTGCAAAAAAAAACAGCTCGCCAAACCTCAATTCTTCCACAAAAATTTTGTATACATACTTCACGTTTGTGTGTAAGGAAGAAGATGAAGATTGCATTTTTACTACAAATGCATGTACACTCAGTCCTCGTATAACACGTGTTTACACTACACGAATTCGCTTATGCACGATTCGCCTTTGTGTTTACAAGAAATGGCAGTTGAACGCAGAATCACCCCAACTGAACGCGACATGATAGCAATGAAGAGAAGATTCTGAAAGTGTATTTTTTTATTTTTTTTTTTTATATCAGTGAAGGGGAAACACATTTTACCATAATAACGTAAAAACCCACACAATTCCAGCTATCGGTATTATGCAAATGCAATTAGATCGGGTTTACTACTAGTTTATAACAGATTCTACTAGCAGAAATGCAGCTGGAAATTGTTTTTATTGTTTTATGGTAGTGAGCTCCAGAAATGTGCTTTAGTAAAATGTGAGCTAGGGAGGTGTTAATGTGCCTCTGCCTTTACGGTGTTGTTTATTCAGTTGCGCAGCTTTGTTTATGCGTATCAAGCGTGCCTCCTCATTTTATAATTGTGCTTTATTCTCTAAAAATGAGTAAAATACTTAAAAGGTGTGAAAAGGAAACATCCTGGTGAAGACACTACAGATTCAGAGAGAAAAAGAAAAGCAATATGGATAGACAGAGGTGGACTGAGTCAAAAATTCTTACCGGGGAAAATTTGTAGCGGCCTCATACTAGCGTTTATGGCCAAAATCACACTTCTGGCCCCCGACCCACCGAGGTTTATCCGGTAAGGCTAATGGCCAGTCCACCTCTGTTAGAGAAAAAATATGAAATTGTGAAACACTTTGAGTGGAATGAAAGAACATGTGATATTGCACTTGCTACAGGCCTAAATGAGGCAACGCCCAGAATTAGAAAGAATGCAGAGAAAATAAAAACGACTTTCGTAGCTGGAAATGCAGTGAAATGGATTTAATAAAATCCATTAGATCAGGGGTGGCCAACGAGTCGATTGCGGATTTAATTTCGGTTGATCACGACAAATTTTAAATATAGTCATCCCTCGATTTGTGCAATGAAATTTTTGAGATGTTAGATCGCGGCACATTTTGAAGCAAAAAAGTAGATCACATCACAAATTAAGTTGGCCACTCCTGCATTAGATCAAGACACAAAGAATTGGAAGAGATGGAACCGCTCTCATCTGTTTGGATAGAAAATCAAAAAAATGTACAAGTTTGCTTACGATAGAAACAAAAGCATTAGCAATATTTTATTACGTAATAGCCGTAATAAAATACATAAGTATTTTATTGCAATTATTTATTGTGTTTGGTAATGATTTGGTTACAAATGTGTGTTCAATCTTGGGTGGTTGGCACTTAACCCTATTTTTCCCATTGGATCTGGTGCCTCCGTAGCAAGGTGGGCAGCTTGATTTGACCAGGGTTCAAGCCCATGACCACCAAATACGGAGGGTGTGGAAAGGTCAGGGAATGACCACTGTATATCCCCGGAGCAATATGCCCTTAGTTGCTAATGCTCCTAAATAAAATCCCATTGGACCTGTTATTTATATTGCACGAGGGTTTCTAGGAACACAACTATCGTGCTATACGAGGACTGATTGTACTTAAATTATTTATTAAATTACTTGAAAATGAACATCATATAGATATTAAATATACAGTTAACTCTCAATTTTCTGGGATACACAGCAAAAATAAAATCCAGAAATATCAAAAAATGTTCAGCAGTGTATCTAAAAAAAAATATGGCGATAGATAAAAAACTTAACACACAGTTTTCAAACCTTTGATTAATTTAAGTTTTTGTTCAACTAAAAGCACAACTCTTTTTCATTGCCCATCATTTTCGTGATTTCTAAACAAAAAAAAATATTTACTGTAAAAGAAATTTCAAACATATAAATAATGAAACAAAATTTATTTTTTTGCGGTGCAGTGGAACACAATAATCCATGCAACACACTAAAACAAACTAAACATTTGTTCTTTTTCTGTTTGTTTGTTTGTTTGTTTTTTTGAGCAGCAGGTGTGAAGACAGCGGGGGTTGTGGGATAATAGGTACATTCGTCTCCCAATCATGACTTATTTATGACTTGTGAAACATTTGTTTATACCTATTCTGTTTATTACTTGAATTTTATGATTTCCAGTGTTGTTTTTTTTTTTTTTTGTTTTTTTTTTACTTTGGAGTCTTGAAGCGTTCCAGTTAATTTGATCCTGGTAAATCGGGAGTCTGCTGTATTACTAATGATAAGAAAAACACCATACTACAGTAAAATTATGCAAAACTTGAACTTTTCTGTTTTTTGCAGAAGCAAACATTTTTATTATTTTACCTACATCAATTTCATCTAATGCTTTGTGTGTGCTAGACCTAGACATCTGCTGTGGATATCTGGGTCTAGTGCTCCTCTATCATGCACGGCACCTGTGTGCCATGCACACAGGGGTGAATCTAGGTTCTTGAGGGACCCAGGTATTCCTAGTAGGCCCCTTTTAGTGTTAGTATAATATGCCAATCAGTTAAATTAATATGGTCACTTCCTGAATAATATAATTTGTCAATTAAGAGGAGCTATTAGCTCCTGTCGCACTAATATTCCATTTGTTATTGTTAATAAAGATAACTATTTGGAAAGCTTTTGACACTGTTGCACATTGGAGCAGTATGGTATTAAGGGTAAGTTGCTACAATGGATAAAAGGGTAGTTGACTGGGAGAAAACAGAGATTGGTAATCAGTGGACACTGATCTTCATGAACTACTAATGTTATTAGTGGAGACCCCGGGGGTCATTATTGGGCCCAATGTTGTTTTGTATATTTATCAATGATATTGATGAAGGTATATCAGGCTTAGTGTCGAAGTTTGCAGATGTTGTTAATGACAGTAATGACAGTGTGCTACTGCAACAGGATCTAGAAAATTTGGGTAGATGGGCTGAGAAGTCGCAACTGAAGTTTAACATTGACAAATGCAAAGTACTGCATATGAGTAGAAGTAACCCAGAGGAATGTACCAACTGTGTGGTACTACACTTAGGGTGGTAGAAAATGAAAAAGACCTGGGAGGGATTGTGCAGTCAGATGTGAAGTTTTCTGAGCAATGCAGACAGGCTGCCAGGGCAGGGAAAAGGTGGTGATTATCCCTTTTTATAAGGCCAATGGTCAGGCCATGCCTTGAGTACTGCATACAGGTCTGGAGGCCTCATTTTAGGACGGTTGTAGAGTTACTTGAGCATGTACAGAGAAGGGCAACAAGATTGGTAGGAGAACAAAGGATCCTCTTACCAAGAAAGGCTTAAGTTCTGCAAATTGCAGTGCCTGGAGACCAGATACCTTTGAGGTGATCTGATTGAGGTGTATAAGGCCTTGAATGGGTTGAGCACAATGAATTCTGATGGGATTCTTCTGTTTGCTCAGATTACGAACCTGAGGGGGAATAAATTCAAATTGAGAAAAAAACAGTTGTAGAATAGATGTGGGAAAATTTGCCTTTAGCCAGCGGGTGGTTAATTGCTGGAACAAACTGACTTTCATCTGTCGTTGTGGAAGTTGATAGCTTAAATAAATTCAAGGAGTAACTAGACAAACCTTTAGAGGGAATGGCTGTGTGAAAATTTTTTTTTTTTTTTTGCTGATAATGACAGTAATGACAGTGTGCTGATACTAAATAAGCTCATACGCTTGCTTTCTTGCCTCATATGCCTCTATTACTACTACTTCTATCACTCTGTCAATACATAATATTTTAGTATAAAATATTGGTGTCAATACACCATAGATATCTCATAAAAGAAAAAATACAGTCATAGTGTAAGGCATCAATTTAATTGTATCTCATATTCTGACTACCTTCGCAATGAGTTACTATGTATTGCACTACCTTGAATAAGTAATGCTTCACTAATAGCGAAGACTATTGTTACTTATTCTCAGTGGGAACCACCACCCAGATGCCACCATTTTATAAGCTATCTGTGGTAGAAATACACCAATATTTTAAGCTCATATCATACTATGCCTTGTGCATTTATATTTTAATATAGTATTATTTCGTACACCTTTTGGCATCTCTCATATTGTGGAATTAACTTCACAACGGGGTTGGTATGATTGCAACACCAGAGTACCTGCTTACTCATTGACAATAATCCAACAAGCCTTGAAACAATGCAATCTGGGTGGTGGTGCACACTGAGAATAAGTAACAGTAGTCTTCTATTAGTGAAGCGTTACTTATTTGAGGTAGTGCAATACATGGCAACTCATTGTAAAGGGAGACACAATATGAGACAATTAAATTGATTCCTTACACTATGATTGTAGTTGTCTTTTATGAGCTATCTATGGTGTATTTACACCAATATTTTATAGTACTGGTGTAAATACACCATAGACAGTTCATAAAACAAAAACTACAATCATAGTGTAAAGCATCAATTTAATTGACTCATATTGTAATATTTTAAGAACATATTTAAGATCATTGTTCAAATGTTGTTAGACTGAAAAGTAGGAGTTTAGTTCTACCAGGGTTGTATCAGAGGAAGTGCATCCACTACCACTAACATTCTAATCTTGAAAAGCTACTTCAAGGTCGTAATTACTGTTAACCATTTATAAATTCAAATGTCAAGAGGGTCTGTATGTACTGTAATTAATAAATAAAAACCGTTTAAAAATTAATAATAACCTAACATAAAAAATCCAAGTTAGGAATTTGGACCCCCCCCCCCCTGAACTCGAGTGCCAAGAGTTCAAACCCTAATAGCCATGCCTGGACCGGCCCTTGCTAGGAATCTTATTTTCTGTATTTATTGATGAAGACATATCAGGCTTAATGTCTAATTAAGACTTAAAGGCATGAGTTTAAGGCTTTTAGCATTAGTAGAGGCATATGATGCAAGAAAGCAAGTTTATACAGCATCAGCTAAAAAAAAAAACCTTCCCATTTCACCTATCCATTCGCTCCAAATCTTTGTCTAGTTCTGCCTTGAATTTATTTAAGCTGTCCACTTCTATAACGACAGATGGAAGTTTGTTCCAGAAATCAATCGCCGGCTGGCTAAAGGCAAATTTCAGCACATATATTCTACAACTGTCTTTACTCAATTTGAATTTGTCCCCCCAGGCAATTAATCTGGGCTAGAGGAAGAATCCCATCAGCATTGAGCTTGCTCGAACCATTCAAGGCTTTATACACTCAATCAAATCACCTCGCAGGTGGTGCCTAGTCTATGGACACTGTAATTTGCATAAATTAAGCCTTTCTTTGTAAGCCCAACCCTTTGTTCCATTCACTAATCTTGTTGCTCGTTCCCGCAGATCTACATCCTTCATAAAATGAGGCCTCCAGACCTGTTACAGTACTCAAGGTGTGGCCTGACCATTGCCTCAAGGGGATAACACCTCCTTATCCCTGCTAGAAAAATTCCTGTATATCATTGACAAAACACCATGCACTACTCTTGCAGACTGTCTGCACTGCTCAAAAACTTCGTATCTGCCTGCACAGTTACCCCCAGGTCCTTTTCATTCTCTACCACCCTGAGTGTAGCACCACGCAGTTGATATGTTACTCTGGAGTTACTGCTACCCATATGCAGTATTTTACATTTGTCAATGTTAAACTTCAGTTGCCACCTCTCAAGTAGTGTACTGTCATTAGTGCTATTAACAACACTGCCAACCTTCGTATTGTCTGCAAACTTAGACATTAAGCCTGATATACCTTCATCATTTTCATTAATAAATACAGAAAATAACAATGGACCCAAGACTGAACCCTGGAGGACTACACTAATAACATTAGTCCACAAAGAACAGTGTCCACTCAGCCATCGCTTTATCAATAGCAGCAATTTGTCCCCAATGCCACACTGCTCCAATTTGTACAGCAGTCTTCCAGCTGCAACAGTATCAAAAACCTTCCTAAGATCCAAGTATATATCAAAATTATTCTTTACATCCAGCTCCTTTGTGACCATATCATAGTAACCAATCAAATTGGTCAGACAAGACTTCCCCTTAACAAACCCATGCTGTGTTTGAACTATAACTGAAGCTTTGTCTAGATGATCCTATAGTGCTTCTTTGACCAGTATCTCCATTAATTTCCCTGAGGCAGAAGTTAAACTAACAGGTCTGTAATTACTTCTTTCACCCTTGAAAGAAAACTTGCTTGTTGCCCTAATAGTAGCCAAGCATTCTGGTCTCTTGCCAAAGCTGTTTGCCACAACTTTTCCCCATCTCTGCTAAAACCAGATTGTTCTGTTGTTACTCCAGCCAAGGATAAAGCTGAACTGGTAGTATTCCATTTTTCTTCCAACTCATGTATTAATGATCCTGGTAAAACACCTCCCACCATTCCCAACACACTCCTTTCAATTCCTCCTGTGGTCTTGCATCAAAATGACAACAGAACCGTCTGGTTTTGGCAGAGGTCTCAGCAGAGATGGGCAAAAGTTGCAGCAAACAGCTTTGGCAAGAGACCAGAATGCTTGGCTACTATTAGGGCAAGAAGCAAGTTTTCTTTCAAGGGTGAAAGAAGTAATTACAGACCTGTTAGTTTAACTTCACCGGCGAGGTGATCTGATAGAGGTGTATAAAGCCTTGAATGGTTTGAGCATGCTCAATGCTGATGGGATTCTACCTCTTGCTCAGAATAATCACCCGAGAGGGCATAAATTCAAATTGAGGAAAGACAGATCTAGGATAGATGTGCAGAAATTTGCCTTTAGTCAGTGGATGGTTGGTTGAACAGACTTCCATCCCTTGTTGTGGAAGTTGATAGCCTAAATAAATTTAAAGCTCAGCTGGACAGGTGTTTTGAACGAACGGAGGGGTGAAGTGGAAGTGTTTTTTTTTTTTTATGGCTGATGCTGCATAAGCTTACTTTCTTGCGTCATATGCTTCTAATAGTGCTAATGCTAAAAGAATGTCAGAAGGATTTTGACGAATCTTGATGCTAAGAAAGCTCCAGGTCATGATGGTATTTCTTCACTTGTTCTCAAAATCTGCCCCTGAACTTACTCCTGTTCTTTGCTGCCTTTTTTCACTTTCTTATTCCAATGGTGTTTTTCCTTCTGCTTGAAAATTTTGCTCGTATCCAGCCAGTTCCTAAAAAGGGTGACAAATCCATCCCGTTGCAATTACTTCTACTCTTTCTAAAGTAATGGAGAAATCAATTAACCACCAACTCTTAAACTACATAGAAACCTTCCGTCTGATCAACGATCGCCAATATGGATTCCGTCAGTGTCGATCCACTGGTGATATTCTGGCTTGTGTTATCCATTTATGGACAAATTCAATGGAAAAGTTCGGTGAAACACAAGCAGTTGCTCTTGACATCTCAAAGGCTTTTGATTGTTTTTGGCATAAAGCTCTTCTAAAGAAGCTTCCATCTTATGGTTTGCCAAATGTTTTTTGTAATTGGCTATCCAGTTTTCTCTCTGATTGCTCACTGAGGGTGATGATAGATGGCTCTCTATCTTCTAACTTCTCCACTAATGCTGGTGTCCCCCAAGGTTCAGTTCTTTCCCCCACTCTTTTCCTCTTGTATATGTTAATGATCTTCTTCCACTGACTGGAAATCCTATCCATAGTTTTGCTGATGATAACACATTGCATTCCATTTTGAGAAACGTTGCCTTGCTCAATTAGCTTCAACTTCTCGAATATCCGCTACCAATTCCTTAAATGCCAACCTCCAGGTAATTCTCCATTGGGGCAAAGATAACTTAGTTGATTTGAATCTTTCTAAAACTCAGTCTTGTCTTATATATTGCAAAAAGGATTCTTCTGCTTTTGTGCTTATCTTTGGTGACACTCCGATTTCTAGGCAAAACGATATATCTCTTTTGGGGATTACCCTGACTTCTAATCTCTCATGGCACAAGAACATTACAAATATTGTTTCCTCTGCATCTAAAAAACCTGGTTTTCTCTTTCGCTCTCGGCGTTACTTTTCTTCCAAACAGCTGTTCACTTTGTACGAATCGCAAATCCGCCCTTCCGTGTAATATTGTTCTTACATCTGGGGCGGTGCCCCCAAAACCTCTCTAGATTCCATTCAGAAGAGGACAGTAAGGTTAACTAACAACTACTCTCTATGAGAGTCTCTGCACTCACTGTTTCATAGACATACTGTTTCTGCTGCATGCCTTTTCTATAGATACTTCCATAGGCACTGTTCTTCTGAATTGGCTTCTATAATTCCCGCTCTCTCTCTTTCAAAACAGTCCGAATGCTTGCCGCCACCAGCCAACATCCATTTACTGTCCTACTTCAAACTCACAGAACCAACTTTTCATCTTCCTGATTTATTCATTCAACTGCCGTTTTCTGGAACAACCTTCCTTCATACATATTTCCCGAAAATTACAGTCTACAGAAGTTCAAGTCTAATGTCAACAAATATCTTCTTTTGTCTTCTTAATCTCCAACTCAAGCATGGTACTAAGTACTATAGGTTCTAATAACTCTCGTGTTTGGGGTTTTCATTAAAAAAAAAAAAAAACCCTTTGATCCTCCTTTGTGAATTGGGGTCACATTTGCACATCTCCAGTCCATGGGTACCTTCACTGAGTCCATCCACCCCAGGTGCCTTATATTTATCTTCAACAGTTTCTGCTCCGCTTTGCTCTTAGTTATTACAAAATCATTTAGCTCACTGCGAGAATTTAATATACCTATGGCCTCCCATCCCTGAATAACTCCTCGTGTGTAAATGTAGATGGAAAATACTCGTTGTTTGCTAGTTAACCGAGAAGGATCATCAACAGTTGAACCATTGATATCAAGCAGACCAATCTGATTCATCCCCTACCTTCTAGAGTTTACATGAGTAAAGAACTCTTTGCAGTTTTTCTTTGCATCCTTTGCCTGCCTAACCTCCTTTGTGACTTGATTACAGAACAGCTTATATCTACCATAGGCTTCTGTCACACATTAACTTATATGTATTCCATGCATTTTTCTTCTCTGCCACATGTCTCATTAATTCATCTGACATCCATATAGGCCTAAACCTTGAACAATATTTCTTAGTTGGTATGAAAAGCCTCGTATCTTCCAAGATTAATTCTTTCAATGTTTCCCATTTAGAATTTGCTGTTGGTAACATCAGTTGGTCCCACTGTATAGAATTTAAAAACTGTATCAGACCTCCGTAGTCACCTTTAAGAAAACAAAAACCCTTCCCTTTACCCTTGATGGTAGTTACCTCTTTGAGTAAATCCCACTTCAGCACACTGTGATCACTGCCATCTAGTGGTTCCTTTATCTGCAGATTCTTAATGCATGAAGAATCACTACTGATAATCAGATCAAGAGTATTACTCTCTCTGGTTGCCTCCCAAACATGTTGCTGTAGAAAACAATCGTCCAATAAATCCACAAAAGCTTTGCTAGCGGGTGAGTGACCAACCCCAAGTTCCAGTCAATATCTGAGAAATTAAAATCCCCCATTATAAGACAATCTGATTTACTGGCCCACTCTTTCTATGTACAATTGCTCATTATACTCATCCGAGTCATTACACCTATAACTATTCGGGATGCAAAGAAACACAGCAAAGAGTTCTTTACTTATGTAAACTCTAGAAGGAAGGGGATGAATCAGATTGATCCACTTGATATTGATGGTTCAACTGTTGATAATCCTGCTCAGGTAGCTAACAAACTAAATGAATATTTTGCATCGACATTCACACATGAGGAGTTATTCAGCGAGGGGAATGCCAGAGGTGTATTCAACTCTGGCAGTAAGCTAGATAATCTTGTAATAACTGAGAGGAAAGTGGAGGAGAAATTGTTGAAGATAAACACAAAAAAGGCACTTGGGGTGGATTGGATCTATCCAGTTATATTAAAGGAGGCAGCAAAGGAAGTAAGAAAACCCTTAGCCATAATTATGAGAGCTTCCTTGGACTCAGGGGAGGTACCCATAGACTGGAGATGTGCAAATGTGACCCAAATTCACAAAGGAGGATCAAAGGCTGACACAAGTAATTATAGACCTGTGAGTTTAACTTCTGTTCCAGGAAAATTAATGGAGGCACTGTTTGAAGAAGCACTGCAGGATCATCTAGACAAGACTTCAGTTATAGCTCGGACACAGCATGGTTTTGTTAAGGGGAAGTCTTGCCTGACCAATTTCATTGAATACTATGATGCAGTCACAAAAGAACTGGATGCAAGGAATAACTTTGATATTATATACTTGGATCTTAAAAAGGCTTTTGATACTGTTGCACATGGAAGACTGCTGCACAAATTGCAGAATTTGTGCTGCAGTCTTCCATGACTACTGGAAAAATGGATAAAACGGGTGGTTGAGGGGGAGAAGACAGAGAGTGGTAATCAATGGACACTCACAATCAGGGTCCATTATTGTTTTCTGTATTTATAAATAATATTGATGATGGTATATCAAGCTTAATGTCCAAGTTTGCAGACGATACAAAAGTTGGCAGGGTTGTTAAGGACACTACTGACGCTATGTTGCTGCAACAGGATCTGGAAAGGTTGAGCATATGGGCTGAGAGGTGGCAAATGAAGTTTAACATTGACAAATGTAAAGTACTACATATGGGAAACAGCAACCCCAGAGCATGTATGAACTCTGTGGTACTACACTGACAGTGGTAGAGAATGAAAAGGACCTGGGGTTAATTGTGCAGGCAGATATGAAGTTCTCTGAGCAGTGCAGATGGGCTGCAAGAGTAGTTCATGGTGTCTTATCAATGATATACAGGAAATTTTTGTAGCAGGGATAAGGAGGTTATTATTTCCTTGTATAAGGCAATGATCAGGCCACACCTTGAGTACTGTATACAGGTCTGGAGGCCTCATTTTAAGAAGGATGTAGAGCTGCTGGAACGAGTACAGCGAAGGGCAACAAGATTAGTGAATGGAACAAAGGGTTGCTTTTACGAAGAAAGGCTTAAGTTTTGCAATTGCAGTGTCTGGAGACTAGGCACCGGCGAAGTGATCTGATAGAGGTGTATAAAGCCTCGAATGGTTTGAGCATGCTCAATGCAGATGGGATTCTGCCTCTTGCTCAGAATAATCACCTGAGAAGGCATAAATTCAAATTGGTGAAAGACAAATGTAGGATAGATGTCCAGAAATATGCCTTTAGCCAGTGGGTAGTTGGTTGGTGGAACAGACTTCCATCCCTTGTTGTGGAAATTGATAGCCTAAGTAAATTTAAGGCTCAGCTGGACAGGTATTTCGAACGAATGGAGGGGTGAAGTGGAAGGTTTTTTTTTTTTTTTTTTTCTGGCTGATGCTGCATAAGCCTGCTTTCTTGCATCATATGCCTCTACTAATGCTAATGCTAACACACTTCTACTCTCAATTTTGCTTTGCCAGTGTTTATGTTACACCAAACTGATTCGATACTGCACTGTCCAGCCCAGTTAACTGGCTGTACTTCTTTGAATTTTGTGTTTCTTAACTAATAGCATAACTCTATCTTGTCTTTTCCTTTCTGTACACATTATACTCCCCAAATTCCAATTCTGCATTCCTTATATCTGTGACACCACATCTCTGATATCCCAGCAATATTTGCCTTTGATGTTTTGATCATCACCTCAAATTCATCAAATTTATTTACCAAACTCCTAGCATTGGTGTACACACAAGTATACATGCACCTGTTTTTATTCTTAGCTACGCTAACACAGCCCATGTATTTACTTGTTCCGCGATGACTACCAGCAGTCTCTAAAATCCCCACACCTTGTTTTTTAGGCTTTTGCTCGTTCCAGTAGAAGCAGTGCAAGAATCACTTTCATCTCTGGCAGCAGCTACTGTTGATCTATTAGTCCGTGTATCCCCCCAAACTAGAAGTTTTCTGACCAACCTAACACTGCCCTGATAGCGTCAGCAAATATTCTTGCACCATTTCTATTTAAGTGTATCCCATTGGTGAAGAAGCAGTCTCTCCTGTTAACAAGCACAAACCAGGCTGAAAAAATTTCTACCCCACGAGCCTTGCACAATCTCTCCAGGGTCATTGACAAGGCTCTCGTCAAATACTCCCTTGTATCGTGTCTGGGCAGAATTGTAGACACTTTCAATTTCAGTCCTAACTCACAGCTTTTTTTCAGTATTGACCTGTACTTGTTAAGTAATCCCACTGTTCTCCTACTCTTAATATCAAAGGTGTACAACGATATCACCTTTTGTGCCCTTAAAAGATGATAACTGCTGTACAACGTCATCAACCTTTGCCCCTAGCAGACATACTCTGGTCCTGTTCCACCTATCGTTTTTTGCACAATATATTTCCTGTTTCCCTTACAATAGAGTCACTGACAAAAACTAGTTTCTGTGGGATCAGCACATTCTGCCTTGGCAATTGCCAGGTGTTTAAGTGCAAGCTCTGGCGTTGATGTGGGCAGCTGAGAGCTTGATGGCCCCTTCAGTTTAAATCCTTTGAGGGCATCTACCATGTTCTTCAAGCTCTCATAAAGGCCCATAACAATGGTGAGTTAGCACCTGGTTTCCTCACACTCCTCACATCGAGCACACGCAAAGACATTCCACTTGGCAACATCATGTCCCTTTCCTGATAACTCCACAAATATCATACATGCAGTACATTTCAAAAGGCTGTGATTCAGAGGAAACCCCCCCCCCCCATCTCAGGTCTTCTCTGAGCCATAGCACTCCCACTGCCTTGAGCCTTTTGCTTTGCTGCTGTGGTGTGAAGCATGATTTCGATTCAATTTCAATACAGTTAAAAATATAAAATGTAACACTAAACTTATATCCCAATGCAGTTAAACTCTATTTATATATATTTCAGTATTGAGTTTTATCTCCTACTGAGTTACGTTATGTGAATTTCGTATCTCCTATCAGGTTAAGTTATATGTATTAAGTTATAACGTTATGTTTGTAAAATCTAAATCGATATATGTATTAGATTTTACAAACCGTGGCCACATTACAAACGTAAAAAAGTTACGTTTGTAAAATCTTGGTAGTTATAATAGATAATAAATTTAACTATCTGTTGCCACCCATGTGGTTTGAACTGTCACGCTAGCTATCTATGCCAAATCACTGATTCTAAAAACTCTACGAATATTACTGTCGCACATTACACTCTACGTGACAGGTTAAATTATTAAAATGCATAAGTAGTGCTATAATTTGTAATTTATAATCCTCTGCTGATGCTGATTACACTGCTACAAGTTACATAAAAACTTTCAGTATCTGCTATATCGATAGGAAAACAATGGCGGCAGATTCAAATGCTGCTTTTATCATACATAAAGTTTTCAGGTGATACGAAGGTTGGCAAGATAACAGTAATCAGGGTGTGCTACTCCAAGAAAAGACCTGGATGAATTATTCACGTCTTCTTAGAGCAGAAGATGTACTTAAAACTAGCAATAGAGGTTTAATGTTGATAGATGGAGGGTACCACATTTCAGTAACTCAGATCCCAGAATTATCAAATGGATAGCACCACACTCGAAGTAATGGAGAATTGTAGTCTGACATGAAGTTCTCTGAACAGTGCAAATGCTACTAAAAAAGCTCATTGGGTGTGGTCGACGATAAACTGTAATTTTGCCAGCTATGAAAAAGAGGTGGTTATACTATTGTTTAAGGAAGTGGTTAGGCCGCATCTTGATTATTGCATAAAGGTTTAGAAGTCTCATTTTTGGACTGAAATAGATCAGTTGGAACTGGTGCAGAGAAGAGCACAAAAGGGTGCTCTTTACCAAGAAAGATTTGATTGCTGTAAACTACAGTGTCTGAAAACTAGCCTTGTGCAAGGAGACCTGGTTGAAGTGTTTAGAGCTTTAAATGAGTTGAGTACACTAAATACTGAAAACATCTTTACTCTTTCTCAAAGGACACAAGGCAACATAAATTTCAATTGTAAAACGATGGTTGCATGAACTAGATGTGCAAAAATTTGCTTTCAGTCAGAGAGTGCTTGATTCTTTGAATAAATTTTCATCTAATGTTGTTTTTACATGGGCAGTTTGAATAAATTAAAAAACATACTGAACAAATTATTAGAAGGGATGAGCAAATGAAGTGTGTTTTTTTGCTTGCATCATTTTGCCACTACTATCGCTAATGCATGCTACTGAAATAAAAAAGATTTTGAAGCACGTGTGCACACTTCCTGTTTTTGGGTAAATGTTAAGTAGGCTGGTAGAACAGTGGCAACCTCTGACAAGTCTATTTAAAGAAGTAGTTAGAAGTGCTGGAAAAATCCATGAGCCCATTTCACATTTCTAAATTGTAAACTATAAGTGATCACTGACGAGTACCAGTGTCTCGTATATAAATCCATTTCACTATTCAAAGAAATTTTGAAAGGATACAAATTAATGTACTCCACAAGAAAAGGAACTCGATAGGAAACTTCTGGTAAAAGCAATCCTAAATAAGCCAAGCAAGCTTACGGCTCTAGGCATGTCATCCTCACTTGTGCAGAAAATCTGCATGTTCTTACTTTTGGCTTGAATAAAGCAATTTGTCTATTTCTTTAAACGTTATGCAACTGTTTGAAAATCTGAACATCCTCACACCCATTTACTGAGATCATTACTCCCAGATATTTTGAAAAATGTGATGCATAAATTTGTTTTACCAGCATTGTTAAATCTCCACTTCAATTTTGGAAGCAGAGTAAATTACCAAAGTAGACCGAATTGGTAAGATGATTCTGGTTTAGTCATAGATACTTCAACTGCAAAGATTACATAGTCTAGAACAAGAGAAGGTTGCTTGTTTATTTGGTAAGGATGTACAAGGGTGGATCAATAAGTAACGCACTATAAGCTGTAACATCTTAATCTGAGATATTTTAACCATACTTCACATACATACAATACAGTATCAAATTTGTGAAAATATCACTCAATGTAAGAGCCACCACATTCACTCATTCTTTCCAAGCAGTGAATGCACTTTGATAAAAATCAGGAGGCCGATGTTTATACCAAAAGTTTAATGTCAGAAATCAGTTCCATATCACTCTCAAACACATTACCCAGCAGCCTCAGTCTACTAAAAGAAAAAAGAAAGAAAAAAAGGGGAAAAAATGATGAGGAGAGGTCAAGGCTATGGGGCATAGGGGAAACATTATGCTCCACCCCATCTGGACAATCTTTGACAGTGTCATCTGCACTGTGTGGCCTTGCATTATCCTGATGAAATGATGACCTGCCGATTCATTTCTTATCTTCTAGTTTTCAGAGCTCGATTAAGCTTTTCCAGGAATCTTTCTTTGTTGGTGATTGTTTCACTTTCCAAGAAATCAATAAAAAGTATGCCATTTTGAAATTATAGTTACCAATATTGATGATTTGGAAAGTTTTGGTATTTTATTTACAGGTAATCAGGTGTGCCTATTTCATGGATTGTCATTTGGTTTGTGGGTCATAATGGAAGAGCCATGTTTCATCACACATCATGATCTCTTTAAAGCACTCAGGACCACTAGCACCAAACCTCTCCAGAAGATCACAGCTCTCTTTCCTTGCAGGGATCGTCTCTCATGTGAGCAGCTTAGGCACCCTCTGAGAACAGATTTTTCTGTACTCCAGTTTTTTGATGATGATCAAAGCACTTATTTGACATTCTGCAGCATCCTTCACTTGTCCGGTGGTTATGCACCCATCATTTCAAATGAGCTGGTCAATGAGTTCTTCGTTTTCACTCTTTGTGAAAGACATTGGTCTTCTGGCTCTTGGCTTGTCCTTAATGTCAAAATCAGCTTCCCAAAACCATTGGAGCAACCTCTGGATGTTACTTCAATTAATTGCTCTATCGCACATCATTCCCAGAAACAGCTGTCACTTTGTCTGTCCATATCTTCAGATCTGAAAACACCAGAAAAATTATAGTAGATATGTTAGTGGATAATTGGTAGCACAACTGTACATTATAAATCCTCCCCTTCCTCTGTGAATAATTGAGTATGAAAGGATATTCAATAAGGGGGGGGGAAGGAAAAATGCACTTCAGATCTCTTTCAGATGAAACTTTAAACTGAATCTTTTGAAATGCTCCTGATAGCTAAGTCTAAACAGTGTAGCTATCATTATGATCAAAATTTTGGCTCACCATTTCTGGAGACTTCAAAGTCTGCAGCAGAATCTTTTTTAAAGCAATCACAATCAGTTGATCTAACATAAAATCCAAACAGAAATCCACAGATAGAAGAAATTCTAGGTAAGCCAATGTTTTAAACCATACTGCACCTATTTCTGTATTTTAATATGAAATGCATATGTTGTTGCTGAATTTAAATTTCTAGCTCAATTGATTGAATTGAGCTAGTAATTTTAATAGCTGAATTTTTGATTTTAGCTTTTTTTTTTTTTTTATGAACATGCAAAATCAGTTATGAATTTGGAATGGTATGGCTGATTTATTAAGCTACATTTTGTTTATGAGAGTTTGCTGCAGACATCATTAATGTGGGATCGTTCTGGGAATCAGCATGTCAGAGCCATACAGGTGCATATCATTCTGAGAGCATTTTAGTCTATCAGAAAGCTTTTTTAAAAAATCTATTTACTATGAAACAAGTAAATGCTACAATCAGGGTAAATTCTTAGGATCATGCTACCTGTATAGGATGACACCCCGGAATTCAAATAAAATAAACTACAAAATAAAATAAGAGGGGGAAAAAAGTGACACACCTCCAGTTAGTGCAAACACATGATTCCCTGTTCAAGGAGATACACTCCCAAAACCATCAGAGAATGAGTGCTACTTACCTATAAAAATGAATTAAAATGGAATATAATCCTTTTTGGCACAAGTGCTGATATTCTTTCATTTTTTAATTTTTATAGGTAAGTGGCTTTGGTTGTGGGGATGCATTTCCTTGGGTGGGAAGCTGTGCACTTGCACTATTGGGGGTGCAAATTGTTTTTTCTTTTTTTTTTTTTTTTTTTCTCTTTGATATTTTCTCTTTGATTTTTTTCTCCAATATTTGAATATTGGAGTGTCATAATATACAGGATATATTATGACACTCCAATATTCAGACAGTTAAACTGTCTGAAAGTTAGACAGTGACACTCCAATATTCAGACAATTAAAGTCTGACAGTTATTTCTGTCTGATTTTAATAGAAATCTGGCAGTTATTTCTAATTTTTTATTTATTTATTTTTTTCCTTACATATTATTAGCTATGTGGTGCAAGAAAGCCTGAGACTTATGCTGCACCAGCCAAAAAAATTCCCGAGTTACCCTGAGAGAGAGAGAGAGAGAGAGAGAGAGAAAAGTAGAAAGGAATCACCCAAGAAAGAGAAGAATGATTATATCCAGCTCAGGACCCTGGGTGTGCCAAGCCTATACTCACCAGGTGTGAGCCCCTGGGGTTGCTCACATAGGCTATCCATATACTATATTATACTGTAGCTGAAGCACTGCATACATTAGCTAACTTGTTTATTATAGTTTTGTAGATACAATCTTTATTACAATTTAACTATTTGTAATAACGGCTGTCAGATAAGTTTGATTTTGGGAGCTAGTGTGATATACATATAACAAGGATGGTTGCATGAACTAGATATGCAAAAATTTGCTTAGAATCCTGGAAGTCCTATGAAGATTGACTGAATGATACCATTCAGTTAATCATCATAGGACTCCTTGTCACAGCAAATACATGTTATAATATGTATATGCTGGGTTCCTTCAATATTGCTTGCAAATAAAACATGATATGGAAGCTGAAAAGAGCTTTAGAATGCCATCTCAGCCAAAGGAGCCATAAAGCTCTTAGGCCTAGGCAAACTAGGCATGTGTCTAGGGCCTGTATTTTGAGGGGGGGGGCCTGTAAATGGCAATGGACACAGCCAAAATCAGCAATATCCAGTAGCGTAATGATGAGTATGAGTGCCCGTGTTCCATATAAAATTTGCAAATAAAATATACTTTCAAATTGTAATGTAGCTTCTAGTCAAAATGCACATGTCGTCGATATGTTCAGATTTATTTGCTTTACATTTTTATATTAATTGTGTAATCCTAATTTTCTGAGGGTCCTATGCTCTATTTTTTTACTATTAAAGTAGGGTGTATGGTCCCTAGAAAATATTTGCCTAGGACCAAATATTCCAAAGATAGACCCTGTTCATGATAAACATTTTTACCGGGGCCCCCAAAAAAAACTTATGCCTAGGGTCCGCATATCCTCAAGTTAGACCTTGCCTAGAGGGGCAATGCTATGCATTCTTTATTAGAAATTAAAGGTTTAAATCAGGAGAAATAGCAACTTTAGAATGATAATACAGTATCAGTGAATACCTGCTCTGAGCAGGAGCAGAATTATTACCAGTTAGGTCTGCATAGGAAGAGGCATTGATTGCTGCATGCACATAAGAGGTCAGAGGTCATAAGTTGTTGCAAGCAAGAATAATGGTAAAAATAATGCTGTGCATTAAAGACATTGAAAACATATGCAGAAAGAAAAAAGTAGGTTGCACAAGTTAAAAATGTTCTTAACTTGGATTCTACATATCCCAAACGGGTTCAGATTCACAGGGTAGTGTCACTTTCATGTGAATTTGCACAAATCATTAAACCAATTAGTCATTTTATGCTGGTTGCTAGACTGGTCTCTATCAGTCTGTCATCCAACTTTAATTGTCTCTAAATTTGTCTGTAATTGTCTCTAAAAGATAATCATAGCACAGCAGTTGTTAAAAACTGGGCTGACACCACTATGCAAATTCCTACAGAAATTTCACAGAAAGCATATTTTATAGTGCATTAAGTCTAAAATATTGAAGTGAAAATTTTAACAAACATTTCACTTCTAAATTTCAATTTTAAACGCTATCAATTAGCTAAATTATTGTTACTGCGATTAGCCAAAGCAGAAATGTATTAGAAAAATTAATTGCTTTGAAACTTTAAATTGTAAAATACATTATTTGAATTTCAACCCAGGGGTAATATTTATTCTGAGATAATTAATTGTAACAGTTTGTTTATCTGTGAACTTTAAAATTCTGGTAATTTACAAGTGTTTTTTTTTTTTTTTTTTTTTTATGATACTTTTTAGTGGACTTGCATTCATGATATCCAAGAAAGACCATGTGAAGAGCTGATAGAGGATGAACTGCAACCAGATAAAACTCCAAATGCTTATATGATTCCTTCTGCAAAAGAAGATAATACAACAGTTGAACGTATGGGGGAAAGTACAGAAGATTTTAGTAGCTCTGTTCATACTAGTATTGGAAATGAACTAAACAGAAATGAATCTAATAGAGTTTACAGAGATCAATCAGTTGTGCATATTAGGCTGAATTATGGACGATCTCAGAATCAAGAAATTGAACTAGAACAAAGAGAGAGACTCCATGGTAGCTCAGGAACTGCATTTGAGAGCTTCAGATTTGGTAATATTGAACTGCATATTTCCCGACGTAGAGTTGCACGTGCGCGTGCTTCTGTCAGTGCAGCCATGTCTGCTGCCACTACCACAACAACCTCAACTAATACTACTATGTCTACATTACCACCAGTTTCTTCCACATCTCCATCTGTAAGTTATCTTCATGAACAAGGTTCAGCTGGTCCACATTCTAGTTCATTGGGAATTGATGAAAGCAGTAGCAACAGTAGCGTTGGTGAGGAGTCCGGAAATAACTCTGCCCAGGTTATACTACGTGAAAGGCCAGCGTTTTTTATAAGGACGGGGTCAGAATTAGGAGCGCATACATTCTTGCTATTAGGCCCAAACAGAGTCCCAAATCAGGTTACAAAATCCCATAGAATATATCAAAATATGCCTCGGTTAACTCATTATATTGAAGAACCTAATGTGGGGCGAGGTTTTATTAAAGAACTTTGCTTTAGCCCTGATGGAAGATTAATATGCTCACCATATGGGTTTGGGATAAGACTGTTAGCATTTAATTCTATGTGTAGTGAACTCTGTGATAGTGTTCCTGAATCTCCAACAAAATTATTTGAATTGGCCACCAGTTTAAATCATGCTAATTACGTTGTGAGCACTAAATTTTCACCAAGACACTATTTGATAGTATCAGGTTGCCTGAGTGGAAAGATATGTTTTTACCAACCTATACTGTAGCAAAATTTATTGCTAAGGCCTGCTTCCATAGCATATTTGTTGTAACAAACAAATATTAGTGCTTCTGTTGTCACTTTCTAGATGAACAGTTTCAAACGTACTTTTCTGTAGGCAATCCTAAAGATATTTACTTTACTTATGTAGAAGAAATATTTATGAGTGTGACCATTTTCTGATATTTTCATTCCAGGCATTGCCATGTCTTGTTATTTAGCTTTTTAATGGTTGGAAAAATTTGTACAGATATATAAAGGATTATTCTTAAAAAGGTAAGTGAATGTGCATAAAATAAGAACTGCAGCAAGCCTTGTTCGAAGGGTTTTTATTTTTTTTTTCTACCATCATAGTTAAATTTCCCCTTATCGGGTAGTGAAGTAGTCCACATTTTATATTTTTTCCTTAAAGAAAGACTGGCAAATATTTTCCATTTCCAAAGTGTGTACATTGATTATTGCTACTGAAAAATTAGTAAAATTTGGTTGGGATTTTGAATAAAAATTTATTTTTTATTTTATATTTTTTTTTATTAATGTCACTGAGGAAAAAATAGTAGTGTCAGACAAATTAATGCATCCATTTAATCTGTTTGTCAAGTCCTACTGTTCTTTTGTGTATCTATAATTTGTACTTTTATGTAGTTTAAATTTTTATCAATATCTTCAGCTTTCAAAAAGGTTTTTTTTTTTTTTTTCTTTATTTTATATTTACTTAGCTGGGGGGAAATAAAAAAAAAATTCAAAGGTCAAAATTTGTAAAGTAAACAAAAAATACATACAGGAATGTATCCCAACCACTTGGGATATGTTCCTGAAAAGTATCATGGTTGGCAAGATTAAGGTCCCATTGAAAATAACGGGTTAGGTGAAAAACAATAAATATGATAATAAAATATATGAAAAACAGTAAATTTCATTTTTGATTTACGCAACATAGAAACAGTGAAACATCTACTCCAATATCATTACTTTCCTTGATTTTTTTTTCACAAATGCTATCAGCACTTCTTGAATATTTACACACCATAATAAAGGGTAAAAATAAAATGTTAGTTTAGAACAAACACAGTAATCTTCAAAGTGTTACATAAACGAGTCCAAAATACATCTGGGGAAAAATAAATATAAATCAAAAATACAAAAAATCTATAGAAAGCCAGGACACCTTCACACATAACTGTGTGTGGGGGTGAGGGGGGGTTACTAACAAGTGTATTATTAAGAGGGTACAGAATAAACAAATTCTGAACCTCTGCAGTACCTCACAGATAACTCATGATATATGGATTGTGAGAGCAATAATTGTCATTATTTATTTACAGTGACTGAACCATGCATATGTTAAAAAAAAAAATGGATTGTGAAATTTTAATATACAAATACAAAACTGCATTATCTCAAATCTGTAGTTGGTTGACGGATTACTGTATTTGGGGATCAGTTGATCATATTAATATTGTTATATTATGGCAATAAACAATTGAAAGAAACTTATTTAAATAGTATCCTTTAATTTTAATGTTTGCTATTATAGAGGATTCTATAAGTCGGTGACTTAATGTCTACTGTACTTCACAGGTTTCCTCAGTTTTGAAGGCATTTTCATGCTGCAAGATTTGGAAATATCCCATTGAATTCAATGGCAATCACTATTTCGATGCGTTGTTAATACTTGTCTTAAAGTGTGCCTTGAGTGACAGAAGATTGGGAACCATTGCTGTAGATAATGTTATGTAGCCTATGACTTTATGTTCCAGGCACCTCCGTAGCCAGGTGGGAAGGAGCAGCAGTGCGTAGTACACGCTTCTTGATTAGACCGGGGTTCGAGCCCGTCACCACCAAATACGGAGGATGCGGAAAGGTCAGGGAATGACCACCACATATCCCGGAGCAATATGGCATTAGTTGCTAATGCTCCTAAAAACCAAATAACAACAACAACTTTATGTTCCATAAGAAAACCATGCTGTGTTGTATGGACACACACAACAATTTGGAGTATTTAATCAAAACATTTGTATTTGTAGGCTATAAACACATATTTGTGCATTGTGGCTCCTTGTTCTCTGATTAACAACTAAAAATCTCTAAACTGCTAAGCTGCATTAATTAAACACACATCTCTCTGACTTATAATAGCATGTCACAGGCAAAGAGTAAATATAGAATCTCAAGATCGCTGTTAAAGGTGGAGAATTTGTCAGTCAAGTTGACTTCAGGAGGTTTAACACAGAATTGGGTGAAGCCCTCTATCTCTCTCTTTGCTGCCAGTTGCACCAAGAGTTTGACTGTCACTCTGAGAGGAAAAAGACTACAGACACAGGAAATTCTCTACATTAAAGCTGATTGTTGAGTATGCAACATCATCCTCTTTGTTGCTATGTTGCTATGCATATTTTATGATGTTTGTCTTGCTCAAGTGATTATTCTGAAAGGGTTTCCCAAACAGAGGATAGTTATGGTATTATAGTCTTTCTGTATGAGCCTGCAGGAAGTCTCATTTTCTGCTGGTGACAACTAGGATCTGAAATTTGGAATACAGGGTCATCTGTTATATGGTGTTCAGCAACTTACTTTCCCCCCTCCCCATTATACAACTTGATGCAAGGCTGGGTAGGGTTTTCACTCTCTGTTGAAAAACAGATAATGATATAGATATATATAATGATTTTCAGTTTGTCTGTGATCATTTACCATTGTCTGTTTATTATTGATTTTTTATAGTTCAGAAAGTGTTTCCTCCAAAATGTTCCAATCTTCAGATTTGTCACCTCTTTACTTGAATTTTTAACTTGGAGCACTTTGATAAAATTTTCCATTTGAGAGAGACTTTTTGTTGGTTATTTTGATGGCTCACTTCCATTGCTCATATGGTAATGTCACAGTTATGCATATTTTATGATATTTGAAACCCCAGTGGTAATAGTAATAGAGGCATGTGATGCAAGAAAGCAAGCATATGAGCTTATGTAGCATCAGCCAAAAAAAATTCACACAACCATTCCCTCTAAACGTTTGTCTAGTTCCTCCTTGAATTTATTTAAGCTATCAACTTCCACAACAACAGATGGAAGTCAGTTTGTTCCAGCAATTAACCACGCGCTGACTAAAGGCAAATTTCTGCACATCTATTCTATAACTGTTTTTCCTCAATTTGAATTTACGCCCCCTTAGATTCGTAATCTGAGCAAGCGAAAGAATCCCATCGGAATTCGGCGTGCTCAACCCATTCAAGGCCTTATAAACATCAGTCAGATCACCTCGCAGGTGCATAGTCTCTAGCTGCTGCAATTTGCAGAAGTTAAGCCTCTCTCTTGGTGAGAGCACCCCTTTGTTGCCCTTCTCTGTACATGCTCAAGCAAATCTACATCCTAAAATGAGGGTTCCAGACCTGTATGCAGTATTCAAGGCCTGGCCTGACCATTGCCAGGCCTTGAATACCCTGATTATCCCTTTGTATAATGAGAGAACAAATATAGATACGTATAATTATAACCCAGTTTAATATAATATGTTTAATTTAATAAGTTTAATTTAATATGCTTTGTATAATGCCATTATACAAAGGGATAATCCCTGCTAGCAAAATTCCTGTATATCATTGACAAAACCCCATGACCTGCTCTGGCAGCCTGTCTGCATTGCTCAGAAAACTTCATATCTGACTGCACAATTTTCTAGATCCTGTTACAGTAGCACACTGCCATTAACAACCCTGCCAACCTTTGTATCATCTGCAAACTTCAACACTGAGCTTGATATTTAGCATTAGTAGAGGCATCCGATGCAAGAAAGCATGCTTATGCAGCATCAGCTAAAAAAAAAAAACCCTCCCATTTCATGCCTCCATTCGTTCCAAATGCCTGTCCAGCTCAGCCTTAAATTTATTTAGGGCTATTAGCATCCACATCCAAAGATGGAAGCCCGTTCCACCAATCAACTACCCGCTGGATAAAGGCAAATTTCCGCACATATATTCTATAGCTATCTTTTCTCAATTTGAAACTATGCCCACTCACGCACATATATTCTATAGCTATCTTTTCTCAATTTGAAACTATGCCCACTCACGCACATATATTCTATAGCTATCTTTTCTCAATTTGAAACTATGCCCACTCACGCACATATATTCTATAGCTATCTTTTCTCAATTTGAAACTATGCCCACTCACGCACATATATTCTATAGCTATCTTTTCTCAATTTGAAACTATGCCCACTCAGGTTCTTAGTCTGAGCAAGGCGAAGAATCCCATCAGCATTCAGCTTCCTCAACCCATTCAAGGCCTTATACATCTCAATCAGACCACCTTGCAGGTGCCTACTCTCCAGGCACTGCAATTTGCAGAACTTAATCCTTTGTTCCATTCACTAGTCTGATTGCCCTTCTTTGTACTCATTCTAGCAACTCTACATCCTTCCTAAAATAAAGCCTCCAGACCTGTACACACTACTCTAGGTATGGCCTGACCATTGCCTTGTATAATGGGATTATACCTCCCTGTCACTGCTAGCAAAATTCCCATATATCATTGATAAGGCTTCATTACCTGCCCGGCACCCATCTGCACTGCTCAGCGAACTTCATATTTGGCTGCACAATTACCCCAGGTCTTTTTCACTTTCCACTTCCCTGAGTGTAGTACCACCCAATTGGGTATGTTTCTCTTTGGTTATTGCTACCCATATGCAGTACTTTGCATTTGTCAATGTTAAACTCCAGTTGCCATTTCTCAGCCCATTTTCCCAACTTATCTAGATCCAGTTGTAGTAGCATACTGTCATTACTGTCGTTAACAACCCTGCCAACCTTTGTATCATCTGCAAACTTGGACGTTAAACCTAATATACCTTCATCAGTATCATTGATAAATATACAAAACAACAATGGGCCCAACACCGAACCCTGGGGAACTCCACCAATAACATTTGTCCACGAAGAGCAGTGTCCATTGATTACCACTCTCTGTCATCTCTCAATCCAATGTAGCAACTTGCCTTTAATGCCATACCTCTCCAATTTGTACAGCAGTCTTCCATGTGCAACAGTATCAAAAGCTTTCCTGAAATCCAAGTATATGATATCAAAATTATATTTGGCATTCAGTTCCTTTGTGACCACATCATAGTAAGCAATCAAATTGGTCAGACAAGGCCTCCCTTTGACAAACCCATGCTGTGTCTTTACTATTACTGCAGTCTTGTCTAGATGATCCTGCAATGCTTCTTTAACCAATGATTTCATTCCTGGAACACAAGTTAAACTAACAGGTCTGTAGTTACTTGTGTCACCTTTTGAACATCCTTTGTGAACCCTTAGCCATAATTATGGCTAAGGGTTTGCTTACTTCCTTTGCTGCCTCCTTTAATATAACTGGATAGATCCTGTCCACCCCAGGTGCCTTCCTTATGTTTAACTTCAACAATTTCTCCTCCACTTTGCTCTCAGTTATTACATAATCACTTAGCTCCCTGTTAGCGTTTGATAAACTTCTGGCATTCCCCTCATTGAATAACACCTCATGTGTGAATGTAGATGCAAAATACTCATTCAGTTTATCAGCTACCTGAGCATGATCATCAATAGTCAAACCATCTATGTTATGTGGTCCAATCTGATTTGGCCGACCGGGATAGCCAGGTGGGTAAAGTGCCTGCCTGGCAACCCAAAGTTTGCGGGTTCGAATCCCACCTCGGGCTTGGATCAAAGTACTGCAAAAACCTTGGGAGGTGCATTATGGCCACAGAAGCCGATGCGCCAACAACTACGAAAAAATAAAAAAAAAATACCAATCTGATTCATCCCTTTCCTTCTAGAGTTAACATAAGTAAAGAACTTCTTGCTTTTTTCTTTGCATCCTTTGCCAAAGATTTCTCATTATCTGCCTAACCTCCTTTGTGACTTGATTACAGACTAGTTTATACCTGCCGTAGGCTTCTGTATCACCGGATACTTTATATGCATCCCATACATTCTTCTTCTCTGCCACTAGCCTCATTAATTCATCTGACATCCATTTAGACCTAAACCTTGAACAGTATTTCTTAGTTGGAATGGAAAGCCTAGTAGCCTCCAAAATTAAGTCCCTGAAAGCTTCCCATTTAGAATTCACTGTTGGTAACATCAGTTGATCCCACTGTTCAGAATTTAAAAACTGTCTGAGACCTCTGTAGTCACCTTTACAAAAGCAAAAGCCCTTCCCTTTAGCCTTGATGATAGTTCCATCTTTAAATAATTCCCACATCAAAAAATTGTGATCGCTGTCGCCCAGTTGTTCCTTTATCTGCAGATTCTTAATGCATGAAGAATCACTACTGATAATCAGATCAAGCCTATTACTCCCTCTAGTTGCCTCTCGAACATGTTGCTGTAGAAAACAGCCATCCAGTACATCCACAAAAGTCTTGCTAGTGTGCGAGTGACCAACCACAAGTTCCAGTCAATATCTGAAAAGTTAAAATATCCCATTGTAAGACATTCTGATATACTAGCCCACCCTATTTCTCTGCACAATTGCTCATTATACTCATCAGATTCATTAGGCCTATACATTGCGTTTTTCTTTTCCTAGTGCTTATTTCACACCACACAGACTCAACAGTGCATTGTCCACCAACGTCAATTGGATGCACTTCCTTAGATTTTGTTTCTTAACTAACAGCATAACCCCTCCTCCCTGTCTATCCTTCCTGTACACATTGTACTCCCCAAATTCCAACCCTGCACTGCCTATATACCTTCATCAATGTCATGATAAATATACAAAACAACAGTGGGTCCAACACCGAACCCTGTGGGACTCCATTAATAACATTAGTCCACGAAGAGCAGCGTCCATTGATTACCACTGTCTTCTCCGAAACTCTCTGGTCCCTTGACCTTTAAATGTTATTTAGATTAAAGTTATTTAATATCTCCACTTTCACCTATGTTTGAGAGAGTGCATTCAGTGTGCCATAATTTTTGGAATATTGACAAATAACGTTCCAAAAAGTTGTAAACAATGGTTGAGAAGTGAAAGTCTGGAATTTATAGCTAAAAGCAAACAGTTATTTTTGGGCTGTAAATCAGAACAAAACTGAAAATCTTATTATTTATTATTCCATATACATAAACTAACCTTGGCACAAGCAAAAAACAGATAAAAATGTGTACCAAGCTGTAAACAAAAAAGGCACTGTTAATAGGCCAGTTCAATCAGTATGCCGACAGAATTGAGCAGTTAATTTCATGTGTCTTTACTTTTGCACCACTTGTATACTGTTGTTGTTGTTATTTGGTTTTTAGGAGCATTAGCAACTAAGGCCATATTGCTCCGGGAATATGTGGTGGTCATTCCCTGACCTTTCCGCATCCTCTGTATTTGGTGGTGACGGGCTCGAACCATGGTCTAATCAAGAAGCGTGTGCTACGCACTGCTGCTCCTTCCCACCTGGCTACGGAGGTGCCATTTGTATACTGACTGCTTAAGAGTGACTGCCTGTATGCATTATGGCAAAATACTTTGTCCTTTTTGAACACTTATAAGCATCAAATGCATTAAGCTCCATAAGAAATATTCTTTTAGTAAAAATTCCCTTTTTTTCAGAAGCTGTAGCCAGACCTAAGTCAACCTGCATGTTAGTGTTTGATGAATTTGTTGCACATTAGTTTTTAGAATTTGTTGAGATTTGGAGGAGAGGATTTTCTCATGTAAAATGCTAGGTAAAAGTTTCAAATGTCTGGATTAACCCTGAACCTGTAACACGGGTTCAATGAGACTACAGAAAATATTTAAGCGATTGTAGACAAATCAGCTATTCGTTCTCTTCATCTACTCTGTTCACAGAACCGTGTGAACAGAGTAGATGAATAAACTTCTAATGGCTGTTTTTGAAAATGTTTTCTTTGAATTCCAGAAATCTCTGCTAATTTTTGCACAATTAGGAAAAATTTAGGAATTGAGTTAAACTTAATTACATACACATGTTGAGTGGCATCTGTCATGTATAATTATGGATAGTGAAGTGTACTGATGTCCCTCCATTCGACAATTCCCTCTGGCTTTGTGACATTAAAGCATTGTCTGGAATCAAGCTGCTGTTCATGTGTACTTCACATTTTGTGCGCCGACCAGGCTAGCCAGGTGGGTAAAGTGCCTGCCTGGCAACCCAAAGGTTGCAGGTTCGAATCCCGTCTCGGGCTGGGATCACAGTAAAATGCAAAAACCTTGGGAGGTGCATTATGGCCGCAGAAGCTGATGCACTAACAAAATTAAAAAAAAAAAAAAAAAACATTTTGTGCAGTAGGCATGTAGGCCCTCATTATTTGACAGGCTGATGTACAATTGCATGTGTTTGTTGAACAAGTGGAATTTTCAATTTGCAAAATGCAAATCAAAAAATCCCCAGTGTATGTTTGGTGTACAAAACAAGATCTTAAGGCAGTTATTAAGAAGATACCTGATATCTCCATTGGTGCTTATTCAGTCCGAAAGTGCTGCCTCAAATTTATTTTCACTTTTTTTTTTTTTTGGATACATTGGTTGAATTATATGAACAAGGTATTATGTTCTGAGTGTGTTTAGTGGTGTGGAAAGTGTGGTAGATTTTCACCACATTTCTGTTTATTCTTCTCTTCTAATCTTGGATTCCATTATTGAATCGGATATTTGCAAAAATAGAGCACAGACTTCACTATGGGATGAGTAGAAGTTCAATAGCTACCTGTCTACAACTATTAATTTTAAGAAGCAATCTTGTATGGAACACCAGGGAGGTTCTACTCTTTCCTTAATTTCAGTATTACATGTGTACTTCAGCATTACTAGTACAGTTGAAGCATTGGAGAGTTTTTTTTTTTTATCTGAGAGATTTTTGGTCTTTTCTAGTAATTCGAATTGCAAGCTTTTCATATATTTGTTGGTATTGCATAGATGAGTATCCTGCCCACACTTCCCCCCCCCCCTATTCTCTTGGTCCATTTTTGGTGGGAAAAAAAATTGATTTCGTCTGTTGTGCTCACACTTTGTGCTTCATCTAGTCACCTGAATTCCATGCATAGTATAACAGTCCAAAATTCTGTTAACATTTCTATGTTGCTTTAGTCTTTCATTTACTCCAACTATGTTTCACATTGCTATATTTTAAATCAATGTTAAATCAAGGTGAAGTTCCTTGAGATTTCTGTAGACTTGACTGATTTTCAAGGAGTATTTTGCCACAGTGAGAGAGAGTCAAGCTGTTGAAAGCTTACTGAACCTTCAAAGCAGATATGTGCAAATTTTCATATCAAAAAATGGTGCTAAAATATACTACCTTCTATTTTCAGCCTGTTATGATCAGGGCTGTAGTGGAGGGTATATACCCTATAATTCCTGGTTTTTGAAAGCATTGAAAAAACAACTATTATTAAAATGTTTACTGAAAATTAAAAAATAAAAAAAATTTATTACAATTTTATTCTTAGCTATTACTTAGTTTTATTATTTTTAATAAGCGCACACACACACACAGGTATACCCTCTGTAATTTGATTAATAAACGTGATATGCACAGTATACTCTGCTTTTCATAACATTCATAGAGTATACCTTCTACTAATTTTATGACTACTGCACTGGTTATGATGTATGGAATTACCATCTGGTCATTAGCAGTGTAATCGAACCTTCAATCAATCCTCAGGCTTCGGTGTTGGATGTTGAAGTGGCTGGCCAGTAAACGTAAGCTTCCTGTGGTGCTTTCTCAGAAATCTGAATGTCTTGTAATCTCTTCTCAATTCAAGCTGTCTGGGAATTTCCACACAGATTATTGAATTTGGAGTCTGAAACAAACGACACTATTGACCCATGAGACTTCTTATACTAGAAAATACCCACCCAGCCTCTATGCAGTGGGCATGTTCTCTGCTTAGTGCTCGTAAAATAAGATTGAAAACTGCATTTTCAGCTCAGCCCTTATTTTATCTTGCACAATGGATTGTAGCTTCTAATCTGTTATATGACACTTATGTTATATGACCTTGCTTTCCAGACTGCTGCACATCCCAATTGCAAGAAACACTTTCACCTCTACTTGAGGCTGCTATTAAGCTTAGTCTGTGTATGCATTATTAACAAGTATAATTATGTCATAGATTGTGAAATGAAAGTTTGTAAATTAAGTACCATATTTCCCCATGTATAAGACACACCTTTTTTCAAAAAATTTGGGGTCTAAAAACTGGATGCGTCTTATACAGTGGTTGTAGATTTTTTTTACTTGCATTTCGGGCTTGTCTTTGCGCTCATTGTTTCGCACTTGTTACCAGTATATTAGGTTGTTTTGCCACGTTCTTCCCAGAAATGGCTCAGAAAAGATTTTCGTACAGTGCTGAATTCAAGTTAAAAGTGATCCAGTTTGCAAAAGTGAATGGAAATCGTGCTGCTGAACGTAAGTTTGGTCCTCCTCCAACTGAGAAAGCAATCCGAGACTGGCTACGGGAAGAAGAAACCCTACTGAGAATGCCACAGCAGAAAGCCATTAGAGGGAAGTCAGCAAAATGGCCTGATTCAGAGATGGAATTGAAGATATGGATTGAGGAGCAAAGGGCAATTGGAATTCCTGTGTCCACAAAGATGGTTCAGCACGAGACAAGAAGAATTGCTGATGAAAAAGAAGTTACTGATTTCTAAGGAGGACACAATTGGTGCTTCAGGTTTGTGAAACGGAAAGGACTAAGCATGTGTACATGCACCAGACTTGCCCAAAAGCTATGAGCAGAAGGTCTTTGAATTTCATCGTTTTGTCATTCAATGTCGGAAGACATCAGTTTGAGTTGGGACAGATTGCAAATATGGACAAAGTCTCCCTTCAATTTTATGTCCCAAGTATCAGAACTGTTGATAAGAAGGGGGTGAAAACAAGTGGACATGAAAAGAGCCATTATACAGTTGTTGTGTCGACGGAACCAAGCTGCCTCCTATGCTGATTTTCAAACGCAAAACAATGCCGAAAGAAGACATTCTTCGAGGAGTGATTGTCCACGTTCATGACAAGGGTTGGGTGGCTCAGGATGGGATGAAGATCTGGTTTGAGAAAGTTTGGAGCAGGAGACCAGGTGGGCTCTTACACAAACCTGCCCTATTGGTGCTTGATCAGTTCAGGGCACATATAACAAAAAATACAAAGAAGATTGCTGCAGAGCAAAAAACAAAACTTGCTGTCATACCTGGAGGCTTGACATCCCAGCTCCAACCACTGGATGTCAGCATTAACAAACTCTTCAAAGCTGCCACAAGAGACGAATGGAACCAATGGATGAAGTCTTCTGGGGACAATTTGACACCAGCAGGAAGAGTGAAGAAACCAACTATAGGAGAAGTTTGTACCTGTGTGAAAAGATCCTGGGATAATATCAAGATTGAGATCGTTGTCAAGTCATTTAAGAAGTGTGGCATTTCAAATGCCATAGATGGAACTGAGGACGAGGCAATATATGAACACAGTGATTCATCATCAGACACAGATGAGGACAAGCTAATGGATGGGAGTTTTGACAGTGATGAGTTGTATGATGAATAAAACTTGAGTTCAATAACTTTATGTAATACATTTTTTTTTTTTTTTTTTTTTTCAAATTTCAGGCCCCAAAATTAAGGTGCATCTTATACATGGGGAAATACAGTATATATAATCAGAACATAGAATGAATCTTCTAGGAAAAAAAATGAATTAATTTTATAAATATACAAATATCGCTGAATTTTTTACTTGTTTTGCCCATAAAAAGTTGAAAAAGTAATTAATTTAAGTGATTTTTATTTTAAAAAGAAATTTTCTAATAAATGAGTGGGAAAATGTACTCTATTAAATCAAATGACTTAGAGACTTAAAAGATATTTGTAAATACCACAAAATTTTGGGATATACAAATTTAAATAATTTTTAAATTTTAATTTTATTAATATTTTAAAAATTTTTTTATTTGAAAAACAGTTACATAGAAACAATAGACTTCGATATATTCTCGAAAATAAGAGTATTAGTGAATTTGAAAAATGTGATGAAAATCAACTTCGTGGCTATACAAAGTTTTGAATGAAATTAAAAAACAAAAGCGAGAAAAATGTGATAGAAGAGAAAGACAAATATTTGCTAGAATATTTGATATACTTGATGCTAAGGAATTATTTCCTAAAAAAAAAAAAATAAGTAAAAGGTTTACGTGGTTAATGTGAAACATTATAATCCTGATAAATGTGACGAACACAATGAAAACTCAAAGCTTCAGTTAATAATTTTATTAAAATTCTAAAAATAGAAACGGCTTATGAAGATAGATTAAAAACTTATTAGAAATTCAATAAGTGGATTAAAAAATAAAAACAATTTCATAGCAAATGAGTTTTAAAGTTAATATAAACTTAACAGTTGAAATTTGTAAACAATATGAATGTGATGTATATTCATTTCAAAGTAAAATTGTAGAATTCTACCAGGAATTAACTTAGAAAACTATTATAATTTACTTTTGAATGAAATGCCAAAGAAAATGATGCAAGTAATTCATGATTCTGGTTGGGTTATATGCGGTGTTGGATATTTATATCCTAATATTAATGTATATAATCCTTTATAAGGAAATTCTTACATTGATTTACCTCAAACTATTAAAAGTAAAAAAAAGCTATTGTTAATATGAAAAATCAAGATAATCAGTGTTTTAAATACAGTGTATTAGCTGCTTCACATCCAGTAGAAAGAAATCATCAAATTATAAAATATATGAAAATTAATAAATTTTAAAGGAATTTCATTTCCTGTTTCACTAGCTAGCATTACTAAATTTCAAAATCAGAACATTTCTGTTGATGTTTATAAGTACAAAAAAGGTTCAGTTTGCCCTTTACAGATAACTAAACATAAACTAGATAAGAATGTGATTCTATTCTATATGAAGAAACAAATTACAGATGAAAACAACAGTGCTATTAAAAACATTATTGTTAGATAAGAGAAGACCCACAACTGACAAAACATGAAGAAAAAATGTGGTGTTTAATATATTTTTATTCAGAAGAAAATTTCAAAAAACATGGACTATGAAGAACATAAATATGTAAAAGTTTAAGCCTGAAATTGTTTTTCAAAAATTATAGTCACTCATAAAAATTCCATTTGTTATTTATGCAGATTTTGAAAGTAATGCTGAAAAAATACATACTGCTAGATCAAACCATAAAGCTTATACAAGGAATTATCAAAAACATAAACCTATGAGTTTCTGTAATTATATAAAATACATTAATGATTATGAATATGAAGCACCTAGATTATACAGCCTCCTGAAATATTTATAGAATGGTTAGTTGAAGATGTGAAAACAATATTGAGAATCTAAAATATAAAAGAAGATACGTTACCCCTTTAAGAAGAACAAATAAAATGATAATGCAACAGTATGTCGTATTTGTGAACATGTAATTCCAAGTGAATTCTAAAACAAAGAAGTTACTACAAAAAGTTAGGGATCATAATCACTTAACAGGAAAGATTAGAAATGCAGCTCATGATTATTGCAATTTGAGTATAAAAATCAAGATTTTAGCCAATTAATTATACATAAGTGGTTATGATTGACATTTATTTATTAAGGAATTGGGATTTAATAATGACAATATTAAAGTTATTGCAAGAAATGGAGAAATATACACCGAGTGGACAGAAATCATGGGGTACGTACCTAGTAATGAGTAAGCCCAACGTTTGCCCAGATAAGGGCAGTCACATGGCAAGGCATTGAGTCCACTAATTCAGGAAATCATTCCACAGGTATTTCCATCGATTCATGCTTGCTTCACTGCTGTCCATAATTCCATTGCATTCTTGGGTAGAGGATCCAAAGCTAGAATGGACCTTTCCACAGCATCCCAAAGATGCTCCACAGGGTTCATATCTGGTAAAAGGGTGGGTAGACATTCCATGGTCGCAAAATCTGCAGAATGCTCTTCTAACCATGTTCTAGTTGTCACGGCTCGAGAGGTGCATTGTCCTGCTGGAAGAGTCCTTCATGCTATGGGTGCATGATGACCATGAAAAGATGCATCTAGACATCCAGAGGTCCCAACGTGTGCCAGTTGAACCCCTCCCCCCAGACCATTACCAACTCCACTTGCTGGAACAGTTCTTTGTTGACATGATGAGTGCATGGCTTTGCGCAGTTTCCACCAGATATGCACCCTCCTGTCCGCCCAAAATAACTGGAAACTACTCATTAGACCAGGATACCCATCTCCACTCCTTAGGCATCATGCTTTCTTAATGTATTTTTTTAAGTCTTGCCAGTTTTTGTGTCATGTCTCATCCTCCCAATTTTAACAACTCTACAGTAACTTCATCTTCCCCTGGGGCTTTCTAATTCATTTTCTTCAGTGCATGTTCTAACTCATCAGGAAGGATATCAGGTATGTTGTTACTAATTTGCAATCCACCTTCTCCCTGCTGGCATCATTCCCTCGCTCCTTATATAACTATAGTAGTCTGCTATTTGAATTATGCCATCGCTATTCTTCAGTTTCAGTATCATTTGTATTTCTGCATTACTGCTCATGGCTGCTGATTTAAATCCTTTGTTTTCCCTTAATGCTTGTTCTACTTTTCTTGTGTTAAATTTTATGTCCTCTCTGAGTCTCTTTCTAATGGCTTTGCATAACTCAGTATACTCAATTTTCTTGTCAGTGTTTTTCTTGCTCTATATTTGTCGTCTTCAGTTCATCATGACAAGTGTTTCTTGACTAATTTTTCTTCTTTGGATTTCTTTTTACCTATAGGTTTCTTGAGCTTTATCACTTTCAGAAAGTTGTAATATTCCTCGCCGATATCTTGGTCCTGAGCCAGCTGCAAAAGCTCAAACTAGTTCTCCGCATTTGGTGGTGACGGGCTCAAACCCCGGTCTAATCAAGAAGCGTGTGCTACGCACTGCTGCTTCCCACCTGGCTACGGAGGCACCGATGTCGCAACTACTTCGAACCCTGCTGAAAATGGGCCACATAGCTGCAGGCTGGTACAGTGCCTACAATGGGCAATGCGAGCATTGAAACTGCACCTTGAGTGATTGGAAGAATGTCTGGTCTGATGAATCATTTCCTGTTGCACCATGTGGACCTACGTTTGCGTCGTTTATCTGGGGAAGTGATGGCACCTGGATGAACCATGGGACGAAAACAAGCCAGTGGTGGTGTCATGTTTGGGTGATGATCTGCTGGGATACCCTGCATCCAGTCATCCATGTCCCAGGTACTCTGCATCTACCACCTACCAATGAGATGATAGGCCATGAATTTAAGACACAGTACCTTGATTACCATTATATAGAATGGATATATATGATAATGTCTATAAAACTAATCTTGTGTATAAATTGTTTATATCATGACAATGTACATAAAATTGTGTGTGTAAATAAATGGAAATGGAATGGAATGATAAGGCATCCGGAGACAATCCCGAACTTTCTCACTGAAGAAGTCACATATCTGAAGCCTAAAGATGAAGATACAAGAAACCCGGCAAACTACAGGCCAATCACATGCCTCCCAACAATGTACAAGATCCTGACCATCTGCATAACTAACAACAATCAGACCACTTAGAGAGTCAGAACATAATGGCTGAAGAGCAGAAAGGATGCAAATGGAGGAGAAAAGGATGCAAGGAGCAATTGACCATAGATGCCGCAGTTATGGACCAAGCCTTCAAGAAGCACCACAACCTAAATACGGCCTACATCGATTACCGCAAGGCCTTCGGCTCCGTACCTCATAGCTGGCTAATAGAGACCCGGGAGATCTACAAGGTCAATCCAATAGTGACAAACTTCCTAGGAGCAACAATGGCGAAATGGAGTACCACCATTAAAGTCGAGAACATCACAACCAGACCAATCCCCATTAGAAGAGGAATCTTTCAGGGAGATGCTCTGAGCCCAGTATGGTTCTGTTTAGCAATCAACCTGCTATCTACCATGCTCAACGGCAGCAATTATGGATATAACCTCAAAGAAGGAAAAAAAACCCTTACACCCTAACCCACCTGATGTACATGGATAACATCAAATTCTACACAGCCAGCGAGAAACAATTCCAGCAACTACTCCGAATCACCAAAGAATTCAGCAAGGACATCAGGATGGAAATTGGTCTAAACAAATGCAAGACCCACACATTGCACCAGGAAAAATTAGTTGGCCGAAACTACCAGCTGATGACTGGTAATTAGATCGAAGCTATGACAGAAGGAGAGACCTACAAATACCTAGGGATGATGCAGGCTCAGCAGTTAGAACACAAGGAAATCAAGAAATGCCTGACCTAAAAATATGAGAGACTCAGAAATCAAAATTGAACGGAGGGAACACAGTTAAAGCCATAAACACCTATGCAACTCCAGTACTAACATACACATTTGGGGATCATAGATTGGACTAACACCGAGCTTGAAGATATGCAAAAGACAAGGACAATGATGACCAATAGTAGCCAACACCACCCGAAGTCAGTAGTGGAGAGACTAACAATACCTCGGAAAGAGGGAGGAAGCGGCTTGATAGTGTTCCACAGTGGTCTCCGTTATAATGTGCTTGCTGGACAACCTTCATCACCTGTCAATTAAGGCAATCAACCTTTATAATTATTCGACATTCAATGTGTACAATGAGGTTTCCGGGCAAGTTCAATCGCTAATATTAATGTTCCAGAAAACACCCGTGTTTTACATGACCAACTAGTGATTTATTTTAGCACATAATCTCGTGTTCTCAAGAACTATTCTGGGATGGGGAGAATAGACCCCGAACAACAAGATCGCATTGTGATTTTCACTCTGGGTTCTTCCCAGATGGTTGGACTCCAGAGCGCCGCAAATGATGGTTCTTTCTCTATTATATGTGCTATGGATGATGGTGTGTAGCAAGAGAATGGTCATGAGGAAAGTGTGAACAAACAAAGCATATACAAATGAATAAAAGAAACAAATGGTTACGTGTTTAGTATAGTAACACCTTATACTTCTATCACTCACCGATTAACCAATGGACTAACGTGATAATGGTACATATCTATAGATTTGTCTGTGTTCTTCATGTGGCCTTTGGTAGATAGCCATCGCCAGTACTCTCGGGAATTGACGAACATCTCACTGTCTGAGTGTGAAGTGGACATGTAAGTCTAACAACGGCTGATAGTGCTACATTTAATAGTGATCAGCATTGATAACAGGTTCTAGGGTCTAAGTACCGCAGGATTGACACTTATCAGAGTGTGTATCTAGGAGGAGAGATGTAAGCATAAGACAACAATGCAATGGGACAGGTAAATATTGTTGGATAATTCTATTGGATCTACTATCAAAATGCAGGTGCACTTACCAGAAAGTAAAACTCCTGGATGATTTTAGGAATTAAGACTCCGAGTAGAGATCTGTCGGGAATGATTTCTATACGTCTTTCCTTATTTTCCGTCTTGTTTCTCACTTTCTTCGAACGATTCCCCCCCGTCAGCAACCACGACCAAAAAACGAACAACAACTCTCTAACCCTTCCCCTTTTTGAGTTCCCCAGACTTGTATTGATTTACAGGTCAGTTTTACGGAGAGAATAAAAACAGGGACTGTCATCTAGGGGACTTGACACAGCAAAAGATGGAATTTATGAGGAGGGAGGGGAACTTCGTATTTGTATAGGGTTGCTTCTCCAGACTGCCTAGCCGCCCACTTCTACACAAGGCATCTCCAAAACAACACACATCCTGTTGTTACCTGCTTCAGATTACACTAAAAGGGTATTTCTTTCTAGCGGTACTCTCCCTTCCTGACTAAAGTCACATACTTTCTAGCCGTTTTTGTAAATATTACGTCCACGACATTTGTCCGATCTGATCGAATAACAACCTCTTGCTGAGAATTAGCCAGACAATTGACAGTGGAATAATATTTCAGCTGCTGCCCTCCCTAGCATGGTGTCAACGAGTGCTGGCTAGCAGAGATGAATACAGTCTTCTGCAGGAAGTGAATGTTGTTCTACACATATGGTAGTACCAAAAGTATAGGGGAACTGCTCTCAAAGGTGAATAAAAAGTAAAAATGATATTTTTACACTCTTCCCCTCTACCACTAGGTTTTGGGCAGGAGAAAAGAAAATTTCACTTGTCCAAAATTTTAGATTTTTTATAGTCTCGAAAGCTAGTGCATGGAATCTTTTGGTGGGGGGGATAAAAAAAAAAGACAAACATACCTCCTCTTACAATCTCGTATAACCCACAATTGACAACATAACATCTAAAAGACATGTAATGAAAAATTTACACTGGTTTATACACAACTATTGAAGTTAGCATCTTCCTTGAAAGAAAGAAAAACAAAAGGAAATTACACTGTATTCTTGTATACAAACCAAAGATGGGCATAGACGTTTTTCTGGTTACCATGTTCACAAAGAAAAAGTTTATCAATTTAATGGTATAGGTGAAAGTGTTCATAGTTTATTATGGTTTCACATCGTCGTCACAAATCTTTGTTCTGCTCTGAATGAACGAACGAATGAACCTGCTTGTAATATATTGCTAACAGCTATTCTTAGGGCATAAGACCTCCTTTGTATTGCACTAGAGAGATGGATAAACTCCTGTTGAAGTAGGATGGTGTATCGAGATCATCATCAATTCTGGGTTTGACGACATTACATGAAAGCATAGACAAACACTGGGTTAATATCTGCTCTTATTGGAATGTTTATGCACATCGCTAACAAAATGACATTGAATACATATATAGGCACCTCCCTAGCCAGGTGGGCAGGAGCAGCAGTGTGTAGCACACTTCTTGATTATACTGGGGTTTGAGCCCGTGCCCACCAAATACGGAGGATGCGGAAAGGTCAGGGAATGACCACCGCATATACCCGGAGCAATATGGTGTAACGCGTGCATGCTGGGTAACTTTCACCACTATCCATTCAACTTTCAGGCATGCTCAACACTAAAATGATTGTCCAGAGAGTCGGGTTTTAATATGATCGTCTACTAGTTTGAATTAGGACATAAACCTCACGTGTTCTTCAATTTTATTCGTGGAATAAAATTGGCAACATCGAAGGGCGCTGTGTTCTCCACTCCGATTCTCTATTTAAATAATAGAGCCTCGAGGATGGCCGCGATAAAGGTTCTTTCTTAATTCGGATTCCGTGGTCCGTGTGTAACCAGAGAATGTCATGAGGCAAAGTTAGCAAACAAACATGGTTTATTACACAACAACATTACATATAAACGTACAATAAACTTAATATAATAGTATCAAGACAATTGTTAAGTTATGTTAAGGGAAATTTGGTTGGTACATTAAGTCTGTGTATCTTCATGTAGTTAGGCAAACAACGATTCCTTTCCTGTCAATGATGACACAGATTTTCACCTATCCTAGTGTTGAATGGGTAGCAAAAGTAATTGCTGGGTAAATAATAGAAAACCATGTAATATCACTTTGATAGTGTTACTTTACAGTTACAATCACATCAAAATACAACTTAAAGCTTACTTTAATGAGAAGAAAGGTGGGTATAATATGTTTGATTAATGTATAGAGAAATATGTCCTATCATATGCAATTCTATTGGTTAAGATAGAATGACCTTACCACAAAGTTCCAAGCTATGACGGGGCATAGGCTTCAACATCTCGGGCATCATTTCGACTTCTATCAGGGTAACTGCTCTCTGCCTCTTTCTTCTTGCTGCTCTCCAACCAACCCACTGGACAACGACTGTTCGACGACAACGACTAGACAACTCCCTAGACAACCTCTCCTTTGTTCTCCATCTCTATATATAAGTTTGTCTCCTTTCTGCTTTTCCCCTCTTATATGCAGGTGTTCATTTGGATGGCCAGGCAAAAAGGGTTTTTGCTTGACACTTTTAGGACCTGACTCACCCAGGGACGATATTTATGAAGGGGCTTGCATATTCGTGCAGGGTTACTTTGAAGAAGTTTATGTGACATTCACCTCTCCCCCTTTTAGTCTCCCCACTACCAAACATTCCGCTGATACGCGATTCAGTCGGCATCAATAGTATGACTCTTACAGGGGCGACTTTTCTCTCTGCAGAGTGTCACATCTCACTCTCTTTTTTTGTAAACATGCGTCAGAACGCTGCCTTGGGCGAATACTGACCACTCTCCGCAAGCTGGCGGCACATGACGGGGCGAATACTGTTTCACTGGCACGGCGTCACCTGCACGCCACAGGGGATAGCGATGCAGTCTTCTCCGATGGGGGGGGGGGGAGTTTTTACTTATACAGACCGTGGCAAAGTATTGGTGTTACCAAGATTACTCATTAAAAAAGTCCAAGAGGTAAAATAAAGTTATTTTACAATGGCCTTAGTTGCTAATGCTTCTAAAAAACAAATAACAACAACAACAATACATATATGTAATTTGAGATAATAATAACATATGCATATCAGTATATTGCACATGTCTATATTACGTAGATTAGAGACACAATATATATAACGGCTAGTAATAATTATACATTGTAAACAATCTATCATATTAGGATAAAGACTGGTTTATAATCCTGTCTGCTTCATATATACTTAGTATTTTTACTAATAGCAATTGAATACATGGCATTTACTAAATATCTGTTGGCTACAAATGCAATAACCTGGTTAGGGCATAATTAATCCAGATGCTACATTTCTGTCTGCATGCAGTATAAACTATATTTATCTCTATTTATCTGGTTATACATGCCTCAAATAAAGGTAAAAAACTGACCATATATACTTTGAAATTTAATTATAATGAAAAAAAAAAAGCATTTTTTTCGGTATAAAAGGAAAATTCATTGGCAGTATGATATACAATAGGGAGATTAATATTATAAAAAGTGATGTCTACCTTTGGACAATTTCGACATTAAGTAGCCACTCGGCTAATAGCATAATGTATATATTTATTCACACTTGCACATGAGTAATATTTATAATTAAGTAATGTTGCAAATTTTACAGTGTACAATACAACTAACAATGTACCACAAATGAAGATTATTGCTAATAATAACACAGTTAAGTCAATCTGTCTTCAACCTAATAATCTGGTTGAAGATCACTCCCACCATTCAGTCTGGGCAGGAGCCGTTCTCACCTTCACCAGACCCTCAAACTCCAGCCATTGTGTGAAAATGCTGGCTGTGTGCACTGCACAGTATCCTGCCAGGTGGTTCCAAGGGCATTGGAAGCGGTGATCTCTAGCCGCTGGCAGGGATTCTTTGTCGGGGGCAGAAGTCCCCGATGTCCACAACTTTTGAAAGGAAGGGTCTCCTGTAGGCATTGAGCCTTTTCCTCCCCCTCTGTGAGGATCATCTGGTATGATTTAACAAACGGGTTGAGCGTAAACCCGAAGTATGGGGAAGTGAAAGCTCCTGGCTTTAGGGTGGAAGCAATATACTGGTTATCCCAGGTAATGATGGCAATTTCTTCTGCCAAGGGTGTAGCTTCTTCAACTTTTGCGAAACGAAAGTCAACAAATGCCCACTTGTCGAAAGGAATAGGGACTGATCCACGGGGGCATCTTGTCGATGAGATCTGAGGGAGGGAAAATCTCATCCGGGTCAGTTGGAAGGGGCGTTCCACCATTCCTATTCGGCGTGAAGAAACCTGCATTTCGCCACTCAAGTTTAGGAAATCTCCCATGCAGTAGTTTGATGCGTGATGGAAAGCACATTTCCAGGAGGTTCTCCTCGTTAAATTTTCTCTTCCAAGGTCTTGCGCTCACTCCAACGTTGGATGAGTTGTTGTTGGTGGGGGGGAACACCAACTCTGCTCTGGAGAGCTCTTGATGGATGTTTTCAGATGAGTCAGAACCAGTTACAGGCCGACTAGGTGCCTGGGTCTCTGAAGTTTCTTTAGGGACAACGTCTGGGTTAACACCTAGGCAAATCCTCAATGGAACAGAACGTATTATTCCTTTGCCTAAGTCTATCGTAAATGAAAATTGTCTGAAGACATTTAATCCCAATATTATATTGTATCGCCCCTTAATTTCTAGAAGCTACTAAAACATTTCCCGAAATGTTGGACTGTCTAACTTAAGATTTGCCATAACTTCAGTATGTATGGGAACAAGATACCCTGAAACACCGGTACTGTCAGATCTGGTGACCTTGGATTTAGTGATTGGTCATGCTTAATTTTATTAAATAAATCCGTACTCATTAAAGTGACATTCACCCCAGTGTCTACAAGGAATTTGGCCTCAACGTTTTGAATGGATCCTATAATCAATGGTAATTTAGAATCATTATCTAAAATACATAACTCATGTTGCACACTTTTATGACGGGTTTAATGATTACCGACTCTGTTCAAATTTTTGCGAGGTGGAATGATTCGATAACACAGAGTCCCTTTTATTTTGCTCAGAAGCCCATCTTTGTCAGAAATATCTATCTCTTTCTTGCCTGTAACTTGCGCTGCGTACCTAAAATGGCTTTAGGTGAGTTTGATTAGAGGCAAACTCATTTCTAGATAGGTCCCGAGGGCCAAGCGAAAATGACAAGCGATTTCCTCTGAGATATACAGTGTGCTATTTCTAAGCGACAAAGTTTAATTTTATTTCTAGTGTCATTTTCTCTTTTGTTTAGCTAAAGTGGTTCTGTGCTTCAAGTGTTAAAGTAAGAACCAAGAAAGGAAAACTACCTTTCTTTTTTCACAGTATATATATTAATTACTAACAAGCTACTAAACTTTACAACTGCTTGGTCACTGGTGGCACTGCTCCTGCCTCCACGTGGTGGAGCCTGTAACCTGGGAGAAGAAAGCCACTCTCCCGGGGAGAAAAGGAGCGAACATGGAATTTGACAAATTTCCCTCCAATTGAACCTCGGCGCTCATGTCCTAAATCAAATGATAGTGACCATGACACATCACAGTCGAAAAGACAGGACTGACACAGCAAGAGAATCTCCTTATCTTCCATTCCTTGTCAAATAAATGCATGAGTACACTTTCCCCGTTTTTCATACAGAAATGTTTTGAAAGCACAGCAGGTTCACCTAAAATGGTGAAAAGACTTAGATCGGGTGATTTACTATTTGAAAGTCTGAGTCGTCAGCAATCAGAGACTCTGTTGGACCACTCAGCCTTTGGTGGTATGCCTGTGCAAGTTACCCCACGTGCAACACTAAATGCCTAAAAAGGGGTCATCACTGAGTGGGATTTGATCAATGCCACATAAGATCAATTAGTCCAAGAATTAAAAGAACAAAAAGTCACACATGCTAAGCGGATTATGATCAGAAAAGATGGCCAGCTTGTTCCAAAGCGGAAAATCATCCTTACGTTTGGCACACCAAATTTACCATCAAGCGTTAAAGCCGGGTATTTCAATTGCCGTATAAGACCCTACATTCCTAATCCCATTAGATGTTATAAGTGTCAAAAGTTTGGACATTCTCAGACCATCTGTTGAGGGGATGCAGTGTGCCCAAACTGTGGTTCAAAATCCCACGCACAAACGGAATGTGATGCTGAAACACCACATTGTCCAAACTAAGGCCAACACCTCACCTATTCAAAGTCCTGTGAACTATGGAAAACAGGAAAAAAGGTCCAAAAATACAAAGTAGAGCAAAAAGTGACTTACCAAGAGGTAAAGAAGCAAATTCTGCTTACTACACCTAAACACACCTACGCAGCAGCAAAGAAATATCAGTCAGCAGCCACTCAAGCTGAAGTGTCAGTTCCCCCATCCATGTCTATTGCAGACTGGGCTAGAGAAATACTCTCAACCTCACAGCAATCTACGAAGGAACAGCATGTGATAGATAGTGCCAACAACACACCAATTACAGTACTGCCAACTGCTTTGCAGTCTTCCTCAGAAACTATAAAATTAAAACAGCAGTCCCAATGCAGAAAAGTCAACAAAATATGGATATATTTTGCTGACTTTATAACAAATGGATACTAATGAAAACATCTACCCAGATGACCCAATCTTAGATCTGTACGCAGAAGACGACATGGACACAGCGCGACCTATCTTCTCGAAAAAAGAAAGAATAAAATTGGAGAGACAAAAACAGACTGGACCTAAAAAGCAGACTGAATCAAACACAACCGCTAAAAACAAATAATGGATCCCATCATACAGTGGAACTGTAGATGTCTATGTAGTAATATCGATGATAACCATGACTGATCCAACAGTATAGTCCGGTAAGCATATGTTTGCAAGAAACAAATTTACCTCCGCAAGTAATTCCAAAAATCAAGAACTATACTGTATATCAGCATAATAGAAATAATACCGCCGTGCGTGGAGGTGTGGCCATTCTAGTAAGCTCAAGAGTCCCTACTAAACACATTCCACTGCAAACTTCCTTAGAAGCAGTAGGTGTCTCCTTAGGAATCATGTTAATAGTAGTTTCAATTTACCTATCACCAAACAAAGAATATACTTATAATGACCTAGAAGTGCTTCTGCTACAGATCCCTTCTCCATTTTGTTTATTTGGAGATTTTAATGCACACCACCCAATCTGGGGCTCACCACATACAGACAGATGAGGAAAAGTTCAGGAATCGCTGCTTGACAAACACAATCTAACACTGTTGAATACTGGTGCTGTTACGTACATTCATTTCTCCACTAGAATAACTACAGCTATAGACTTGACAATCTGCTCTCCAACATTGTATCCACTCATTCGCTGGACAATCCATTAAACAGTGACCATTATCTGATAATTTGTGAAATCCAAACAACTAGAATCCCTCAGGCAAATAACTCCCACTTAAAATGGAAATTTTCCAAGGCCGATTGGAAGTTATTTGCTTTCAGTATCTCATTCAATGATGAAATTATCAAATTCCAATCCATCGATGACGCCACCAGCACAACACATCAGATTCTGAATGCCTTGACCAAGGCCATACCAAAAATCCATACTGGTTCATTTAAACATGCCAAGCTTTGGTGGAGTGAAGCATGCCAACTTGCCAAAAAAGAGAAAAACAGGGCATGAAACCTGTTTCGTAAAAACTGAGAACCTTATAAATTTCAAAAAACTGAAAGCAAAAGCGCGATTCATAAGGAAAAAGGCAAAAAAAAGATTCTTGGATCCAGTTTGCCTCTACCATAACAAAGAACATAACAGCAGAATAATCTGGAACAAAATAAAAATACTAAATGGTAGATTTCTCCCAGCATCCTCTCCAATACTGAGATGGAATGGACAAGATTTATCATCTCCATTTGAAATAGCTAATGCTCTGGCAGAAAACTTTGCCAAAATCTCAGATACAGCTGCATTTGAACCATCTTTTCAGCAACTTAAAAGAAGGACTGAGCAAAGAAAATTTAATTTCAGTACAAGAATAGCACTCCCATATAATCAACCCTTTACAATGTTGGAGCTTCAGAATGCTCTAAACAAATCTAGAAATGGGGCATCAGGGCTTGATGGTCTTTCTTACCTCATATTGCAACACCTAGACAAAAAGGCACTAAATTCCATATTGCTTTTTCTGAATCGAGTCTTCTTCGAAAGCTATTATCCTCACTCATGGTGTCATTCAACAGTGCTAGCCTTTCCAAAACCTTGGAAAGATCAGACGAATCCATGCAACTATAGACCGATATCCCTTACTAGCTGCTTGGGCAAGACATTGGAAAAGATGGTACACAATAGACTTGTATGGTACATAGAATCCCACTCAGTCACCAGTTGTAATCAATACGGCTTCCGCAAAAACCGATCCACGTTAGACCTTATGGTGAAAGCTGAGTGTAACATGTGGAACGCCTTTATTTGAAAAGAACATCTTGTCATAGTGTGCCTGAATATCGTAAAAGCCTTTGATATCACCTGGCACTATGGTATTCTGCAAGACCTTATGCCATAGGACTCAGAGGTCAACTCCCAATGATCATAGAGAGTTACCTTAAAAATAGAACTTTTCAAGTGAGTTATCGTAATGCTGTTTCGCAAGCTCTTATCCAAAGAGAAGGTGTACCACAGGGATCGGTACTCAGTGCTACCCTCTTTGCTCTTAGGATAAACAATTTAGCACAGAACATTTTGGGTAACGAAGAAATCTATCTTTATTCTGATGATCTTGCAATATCTTGTCATTCACAGAATATGCGTTCCATTGAATGACATTTGCAGCTTGCAATGAACAAAATAGTTTCGTGGACTTCACGTAATGGTTATCATTTATCAGCAGCCAAAATTGCAGCTATTCACTTTTGTAAAAAACGCAACTACATCCAAAACCTGAATTATCATTGGGAAATCAACCGATACCAATTACCAACAATATCCGATTCTTGGGCATTACCCTTGACACTAAACTGACATTCCAGAAATACATACTGCAAACACGAACTGTCTGTATGAAAAAGCTCAATATACTCAAAGTCATCTCATCTATGACATGGGGAGCTGATCGCTATACTGTACTCCACCTATACCAAGCTTTAATCAGATCTCGATTAGATTATGGTGCTCTTGTTTATGACTCTGCCCGAAAGACTCTGTTAGCCTGTCTCAAGACAATACAACATAGTGCGATCAGGATTGCTCTTGGGGCATTCAGGACTTCGCCAGGGCAAAGCTTGTATATAGAGGCCAATGAACCTCCACTCCACCTTCGGAGAAAGATGCTTCTCCTCAATTATGCGGTTAAAATATATAGCCTTCCATCTCATCCTATCTGATCATACCTCTATGATCCACAATGGGTAAACCTTTTCAGAAATAAGCCTCTTGAAAACAAACCTACAGGAATCCGTCTACGAGAACTGATTCAGCAGTGGAATATGCAGTTCTACATAGCAACCTTGCAGCAATAGGTCTCCCAGAGAACACCTACAAGCAACTCCAGAAAGTCGCAATCCTGAACACTTGTATGATAGTCAGAGATTTCCTCGATCGACAGTAACACCAGACATTACAAACACCCTTTGTACTTGGTAGCAGTGTCCGTCACGAATTAGAACCCCCGAAGCAGGGAGACATAATATAATAATATGGGCAAGGCCATCCAGCCCCAACAACTGGAAGTGATTCCGTGCATCATGCAAGCATACTAAGAAATAACGAAGCTTGAGACCGATATGACAACTTACAGGGCGAGACTACATACCAAGTGGCTGGAACGATTCCCGGATATTCAGGTCACCGGACAGTGGACTAGAGAAGGACCATCATCACGAAGAACCTAATAGCTCCTGCAATCTTGGAAAAAATCAAGCAGGGCGTGAGCGATCAACTACAAAGGAGAAAGAATTTGGAACCAGAGGAGGAATAACATACCACTACCGAACCAGAGGAGGAAGAGCAAGAAGAAATACAACCCACAGCAGCTGATGTGGAAAAGACGAGGTCATGATATCCAGAATACAGGATGAGTGGAAGAAGGCCTAACAGAATTCGAAGGAATAGACACCACAGACTCACGTGATACCGAATAGAACCTTGTGGAGAGTCACAGACCACCTGAATCGGTACATAATACTGCATTACCTCGACAGCAATAGTGCAACACTGGAGGCCATTCACACAGCCGTGTATTGTGCCGCAGTAGTAGCCATGGGGTTTTAAGAGAAGAGAAGCGAGAGATCAGCAGCAGAAGAACCGAAAACAGAAGGAACCACCAGCTTGGGAAAGAAGACTTCAGCAGAAGAATTAAGAGTCAAGATAGGCCAATTGACCCACTACCCACGGGGCAATAGGAGTAAAAAATTAATTTGAAAAGTGAACAGCATCCTCAGAGAGACAACATCCACATTTTATTTATTTTTATTTATTATTATGTCTGAGACGGCACCTAGACTTCTGTCTATCTCCACCTGATAAGCTGACTTTGTGCAGAACCTCTGCAAAATAGACCTCTATGGCAGGTCTCGTCGCCACCAGGGAGCAGCTGGCACCTGCACAGCCGCTACCCGGTGGCGAAGAGACCCTAATGGCCACCCATAGTCACTTGGTACTGGGCCTGGTCTTCTATTTTAAGTGCCTCATGCACAAAAATCCCACACCCACCGGAAGTAGTGCTATACCGGTGGGTGCGAGCAATCCCGCTCCCAGGCTTCCCGCACCTGAGAGCCAGCAAAAATTTTTTTTTTTAAATAAATAAATAAAAAAAAAAAATAAATAAATAAAATAATATAAACACACACATAATATAAACAAACTAAAAAAAAAACACACAGATAATCAAAATGTATATAACCAAATCTTAATTAGTAATCATTAGATTATTCCAATGTCTTCTCCGTTTAAAGGGGCGCCTCCGTAGCCAGGTGGGAAGGAGCAGCAGTGCGTAGCATACGCTTCTTGATTAAACCGGGGTTCGAGCCCGTCACCACCAAATACGGAGGATGCGGAAAGGTCAGGGAATGACCACCGCATAACCCGGAGCAATATGGCCTTAATTGCTAATGCTCCTTAAAAAAAAAAAAAAAACGTTTAAAAACAGTTACACAGAACTCTTGCAGTGCTTAAAATTTATCCTGATTAGCAATAAGATCACTTTCACAGCCTCGAACTAAATTACCAATCTTCCCTTTTGGCTTTTTCTAAGTTGAACATACAAACTACAATCATATAATAAATGACTCCAAGTCTCAGATTAACCGCAAGTACATAAAGGAGAGCTGACTAGACCAAAGTAATGTAGTTTAAAATTCAATGACCCATGGCCAGTTAAAATAAACGATGTTACCATAGAAGGAAAAAACCATTTGTTGTTACTATCATAAGTAAATGTAACTGTTGGAATGAACAATCTAGTCACCTAACCAGTTACACTAAGATCACATCTCTGTTGCCACATACCAATCAACTGTGTTAGAACATTTTTCTTAGCTTTAGCTATCTCTATACTGACATCAGATGTAATATTCATGAAAGAAACAACTATGCTTTTTTTTAAGTAATACAAAGGGCCTGATACACAATGTACAAGCCTAGAGGCAAATGCCCGGCCAAAACCTGCATAGCATTCGTTGAGACTGTTCTGCACAAACTAGAAATAACATAAAGCATTGAGCGCTGAATCGATAACAATTTCTGTTTAAATTTAACGTTAGTAACTCCGAAGTACCATGCTGATGCTCCGTACGCAACTATGGGAAAGAAGGCTGCCTTGTAGTATAAATTTAAAACTTTCCTTTTCAACCCCCAACTGACCTAGTTAATCGAATTATTGCTGCACTAAATTTTTTAACTTTTTCATGTAAGTAATTTAAATGTGAGAAAAATGATAATCTATCATCAATTCCTATACCTAGATATTTCACCTCAGATACTAGGGGAATCTGCCTCCCCTTAATTAAAGCTTTTGGCGGTCGCGCATAATTTAGTGTCCCCCTAAGAAGCATGATAACAGTTTTAGTTGTAGATATCAATAGTTTATGCAGATCAGCCCATGACACTAGACTTTCTAATACCCGAGCCACTCTTATTTTAAGCACAGACCTGGATTTACCAGTAACACATAAAACCAAATCATCCGCCTAAGCAATCTCATGCAGATTTTCAACTGATTGTTCTAGCCATAAATTAAGTACTAAGTTCCAAAAAAGTGGGCCCAATACAGACCCTTGAGGACACCCTCTCGAAAGATTCCTATTAAACTGTAGATGCTTAGCTTTCAGTATAATTTTCCTACCATACAAAGAACTCTGTATCGTACTATACAATAAGTCTGGAGCTCATGTCAATAAGTCATGTCAAAAGCTCCAGTAAAAGCTATAAAGAGGGCTAACACATATTTATCCTCTATCTGGTTGGTGAAATTCATGAGATCATTAATGGCATCCTTCGTAGAATGCCCTCTCTTGAAACCATACTGATAAGGCAGAGTCAAATCATTTTTATCCATGACTTGGCTCAGTCTTAAAAATAACAATCTTTCAAAAACTTTTCCAAGATTGGCCAATAACGAAATTGGTCTATACCCTCTTGGGTCATTTGGTTTTTTACCCGGCTTAACTAACAGCTTGATCAAACCAACTTTCCACATCCCAGGAAAGGTACCTTGAAGTAAGCATTTATTACATAAGTTTAACAAGATGTTATGATAAAACTCAATCACTTTAAGAACAGCGAAATTCTCTACTAAATCGAACCCGGGAGCTTTGGAAATGTTAATTTTCTTAGAAACGGCTCTCAATTCCTCTAAAGTAAATAAGCTAATATCAACAGACCCAAGGTATGTTACATTAGAGTCCCCGATACGTTCTTGCTCCGCTGTCTCCCCCCCCTCCGTTCTTCCTCGTGAGGAAACAACTCCGATGTTATTGCGTGTACTGTTGTAATCCAATCAGTTGTTTCCACACCATTGACAATTACGGTATTCATTATCTCTCCAGGTCTTACTTTATTCATACTTAGTTTTATAAACTAAGTATGAATAAAGTATGAATTAATCCCCAAGGATCTGTATTGCCCACACTAGTCTAAATTTCTCCAAGCCTTTAATTTACTCTCATAAATAGTCCTATAATAATTTTTTTTTTTTATTCCTATAACATGCGTGATAAAATTGAGCCTCATTCGGCCCCCACCGCCTATACCTCTGTTATCCTTCCTACATAAAAATACTTCTTTCCTTAACCTGGATAATTTTCCACAAATTAACAACTCGCCTTTTAACTCGTTGTCTTCTTGAGGCACAACTGAGGGCTCTAAGCATTAGCATTAGCATTAGTAGAGGCATTTGATGCAAGAAAGCAAGCTTATGCAGCATCAGCCAAAAAAAAAAAAAAAAAACCCACTTCCACTTCACCCCTCTGTTCGTTCAAAATACCTGTCCAACTGAGCCTTAAACTTATTTAGGCTATCAACCTCCACTACAAGGGATGGAAGTCTGTTCCACCAACCAACCACCCGCTGGCTAAAGGCAAATTTCCGCACGTCCATCCTACATCTGTCTTTCCTCAATTTGAATTTATGCCCTCTCAGGGCATAAATTCAAATTGAGGAAAGACAATGAAGACAAGATAAGTAATGAAGACTGAACGAAAGCAGCATACTCACAAGCATTTAAAAAATTCAAATTAACCATATTGTCTCCTGAAAAATCTAAAGCCACTGACCGTGCAAAACTAGACCAGTTAATCTTCTTATAAGTAAATCTAGTTAATTCAAAATTATCAAAATCTAAAGTAGTATTTAAATTAGCCAAATTAATATGAAAAACCAAAGATCTATGATCACTATTCGTATAGTCTGTTTTCACAAGCCAATGACAGATTCGTCTGGATAACCCCTGAGTAACTAAAGTGAAATCAATATTCGACCTGCCATGAACATTATTAAAAGTATAAGGCTGACCTGATATATTGACTACACACAAATTATTCATTAAAATAAAGTCCTCCATTAAGCGACCTCTCTGATCAGTCATGCTGCTAAACCATAAGTTAGACTTTGCATTGGAATCCAATGCAATAATTAAATTACTACAACCAATTTCACTGAAAACTGTTTCCATATAATGGATAGAATTAACAATTTCGTGACTTGAAGGACAATAAAGAGATATTAAATTAAAAGACAGCCTAGGGGTACTAATGTTCACACATGTTGAGTTCTGACTACACAGCCCAGAGAGGACAGTTATCTGCAATAACTTATTAAAGACCACAATTGCTGTTTTAGGTTTCACATCAACTACACTTATAACTCTGGCATCAGCGGGAAAACCAACAATTTTATGTTCATGTGCAAAGTAACCAACATACGGCTCCTGCATACACAAAATGTCAACACTTTCTTGCACGGCCGTCATTCTAATTTCATCAGTAACCGCATGACATCTTTGGGCGTTGAGTTGAACCAATTTAAGCACACTATCTTCATCTTTATGTTGAAAACTACCATTCACATTAAAAGTACTACAGTTGTCCATCATAAGTACGCGTACTGGCAAACTTTAGAGCCTTTTTTATACTCAGGACAACTACAACTTAATGAGTGATCATAAGCTCTACCTCTGTGCTTGCAGTTCACACAGCATGGATCTTTATTTTTATTTGGGCAATCAACAAAAAGATGGCCACCCTGAGCACAATGACCAAATGACACAGTCGTGTGTGCAGTGTTGTATAGAGTGGCCATACCCCAAACATTTAAAACATTTAGTCACAACTGTAAAACGCCTGAATTTGTGTGACGTATATCCAAAATACAACCTGTCATTACACATCAAATATTCCAACATGTGAGGAGCTACCCCAATCACCCAATTATTAAACCTTGCCTTGGAACTGTTACTAAATCTAAAAACAATGCCCTCTCTGACCTCTTGTTCCTCATATCCCTAGTCTTGAAGGTTTTTCTTATATAAATCCCTAATAATATCCTCCTGAGTTAATTACTTAGGTACATCATACACTAAGATAGTAGGGTTCTGTAACTTTACTTTATCCAGATTAATACCCTTTTGAAAAAATACCTCTGCCTTACTGAGTTTATCCAAATCCTTATCATTATCTGTTTCAACTAAGACTCCTTTATTTCTTATAGCTCTTTTTATTTCTTGAATATTTTCCTTTAATATGTTAACAGTAACCTCTTTTAACTTCCTGGCTTGACTTATACTGTTCTGAGGACTGCTCAACCCTGAAAATAACCTTATTATTTAATCTTGCCACTTTGCTCAGCTTCCTGTTATTATCCACCATAGAGATATCATTTAATATTACCTGTTCACCTAATTGAGGCTGGCTGAATCCAATCATAACCTTGTCCGCATAAGTCCCCTTTTGTTCTGCAACATTAGATAGAAAAGGCTGCCCTCTTACAATGTCATCTAATGAACTGGCACGCACCTCCATCTCCTCTACCCTTGTTTTAAGACGTTCATTGTCAATGACTAATGCTGTTGATATAGTCTCCATGTCTATCCATTCGTCAAGAAATTAGTTGCAGCTTTAGTCACTTTATTATTTTCACTAGTCATGTAGTCAATAACTTTTTTCTTCAACTTTGTTACAAGCTCAAAAATAGTAGACACGTCAGGGTATCTCTGCCTTTGATCCTGTATGTTAGCAACAATTATTTCACTCTCACGCACATTTGTGCCTGTACTTCTTCTCCCGATTCCGAATAAAAACTATCTACATCAGAAACTATATTATCAGGCTGAATATCCAGCAAATCAGTTATCTTAACATTTTACAAATCATTTATGAAATCTGTTTCGGTATCATCTTCTTCTAACTGCACCCCCCTGTTCAAAAATGCAGCCTACTTTAACTACGTTTTCCACACCACCTACCTGAATATGAGAATCAGCATTGCCAGACGTCCCAGCTTTAGTATTCACACTAACAGTGCTCATTGCACCACTACCTCCACTACTCAAACCACTACTTGCTTTAATATTTTTAACTTTAGACGATTTCTCAGAAGCCTTCTTTACAGAATTAGTATTGTACAACATGGGAACTCTGGAAGGAAGTGGGGGGAAAGCTCCAATCTTCTCTTCCTTCCCCCTCCTTTACCAAGCTTCTTACTATGAATTCTGCCTTCCATTAACTATAATAGTCGGTTCAAAGCAACCGACTATTATTAACTGAGACGCAACAATATTATTAACTGAAGATTAGTTAACTACCCCAAAAACTACAACGTCAATAAATAAATAAAGAATTAATGTTACAACACAAGAAAACAGTAGCAATCGAGCTAGCAACCCGACCAGTCTGCAGTCATTAGCATTAGCATTAGTAGAGAGGCATTTGATGCAAGAAAGCAAGCTTATGCAGCATCAGCCAAAAAAAAAAAAAAAAAACCCACTTCCACTTCACCCCTCTGTTCGTTCAAAATACCTGTCCAGCTGAGCCTTAAACTTATTTAGGCTATCAACCTCCACCACAAGGGATGGCAGTCTGTTCCACCAACCAACCACCCGCTGGCTAAAGGCAAATTTCCGCACGTCTATCCTACATCTGTCTTTCCTCAATTTGAATTTATGCCCTCTCAGGTGATTTTTCTGAGCTAGAGGAAGAATCCCATCACCATTGAGCATGCTTAAACCATTCAAGGCTTTATACACCTCTATCAGATCACCTCGCTGGTGCCTAGTCTCCAGACACTGTAATTTGCAAAACTTAAGCCTTTCTTCGTAAGAGCACCCCTTTGTTCCATTCACTAATCTTGTTGCCCTTCTCTGTACTCGTTCCAGCAGCTCTACATCCTTCTTGAAATGAGGCCGACAGACCTGTATACAGTACTCTAGGTGTGGCCTGACCATTGCCTTATACAATGGAATAATCACCTCCTTATCCCTGCTGGAAAAATTCCTGTATATCATTGACAATACTCCATGAGCTACTCTTGCAGCCCGTCTGCACTGCTCAGAGAACTTCATATCTGCCTGCACAATCACCTCCAAGTCCCTTTCATTCTCTACCACTGTCAGTGTAGTACCACAGAGTTGATACGTTGCTCTGGGGTTGCTGTTTCCCATGTGTAGTACTTTACATTTGTCAATGTTAAACTTCATTTGCCACCTCTCAGCCCATCTGCTCAACCTTTCCAGATCCTGTTGCAGCAGCATAGTGTCAGTAGTGTCCTTGACAACAATGCCAACCTTTGTATCATCTGCAAACTTGGACATTAAGCTTGATATACCATCATCAATATCATTTATAAATACAGAAAACAATAATGGACCCAACACTGAGCCCTGAGGGACTCCACTAATAACATTAGTCCACGATGAGCACCATTGATTACCACTCTCCGTCTTCTCCCCCTCAACCACCCCTTTATCCATAGCAGCAATTTGCCTCCAATGTCACACTGCTCCAATTTGTGTAGCAGTCTTCCATGTGCAACAGTATCAAAAGCCTTTCTAAGATCCAAGTATATAATATCAAAGTTATTCCCTGCATCCAGTTCTTTTGTGACTGCATCATAGTATCCAATCAAGTTGGTCAGGCAAGACTTCCCCTTAACAAAACCATGCTGTGTCTGAGCTATAACTGAAGTTTTGTCTAAATGATCCTGCAGTGCTTCTTTAACCAGTGCCTCCATTAATTTTCCTGGAACAGAAGTTAAGCTCACAGGTCTATAATTACTTGTGTCAGCCTTTGATCCTCCTTTGTGAATTGGGGTCACATTTGCACATTTCCAGTCTATGGGTACCTCCCCTGAGTCCAAGGAAGCTCTCATAATTATGGCTAAGGGTTTTCTTACTTCTTTTGCTGCCTCCTTTAATATAACTGGATAGATCCCATCCACCCCGGGTGCCTTTCTTGTGTTTATCTTCAACAGTTTCTCCTCCACTTTACTCTCAGTTATTTCAAGATTCTGTAGCTTACTGCTAGAGTTGAATACACCTCTGGCATTCCCCTTGCTGAATAACTCCTCATGTGTGAATGTCGATGCAAAATATTCATTTAGTTTGTTAGCTACCTGAGCAGGATCATCAACAGTTGACCCATCAATATCAAGTGGACCAATCTGATTCATCCCCTTCCTTCTAGAGTTTACATAAGTAAAGAACTCTTTGCTGTTTTTCTTTGCATCCCTTGCCAAGGATTTCTCGTAATCTGCCTTCGCCTGCCTAACCTCCTTTGTAACTTGGTTGCATATCAACTTGTATCTATCAGGGGCTTCTGTGTCATGTGTTAATTTGTAAGTATCCCATGCATTTTTCTTCTCTGCCATATGCCTCATTAGTTCATCGGACATCCATTTTGGCCAAAACCTTGAACAATATTTCTTAGTTGCTATGTAAAGCCTAGTAGCTTCCAAGATAAGTTCTTTGAATGCTTCCCATTTTGAATTTGCTGTTGGTAACATCATCAGTTGGTCCCACTGTATAGAACTTAAATACTGTCTCAGTCCATCGTAGTCGCCTTTACGGAAGCAATAACCCTTCCCTTTACCCCTAATGGTAGTTACCTCTTTCAGTAAATCCCACTTCAGCACACTGTGATCACTGCCACCTAGTGGTTCATTTATCTGCAGATTCTTAATGCATGAAGAATCACTGCTGATAATCAAATCAAGAGTATTACTCCCTCTAGTTGCCTTCCGAACATGCTAATGTAGAAAACAATCATCCAATAAATCCACAAAAGCCCTGCTAGTGTGTGAGTAACCAGCCCCCAAATTCCAGTCAATATCTGGGAAATTAAAATCTCCCATTATAAGACTCTCTGATTTACTGGCCCACTCTATTTCCCTGTACAGTTCCTTATTATACTCATCAGAGTCATTAGGCCTATAGCACACTCCTACTCTCAATTTTGATCTCCCAATGCTTATGTCACACCAAACTGACTCAACACTGCACTGTCCAGCGATGTCGACTGGCTTCACTTCCTTGGTTTTTATGTGTTTCTTAACTAATAGCATAACCCCTCCCCCCTTCCTATCCTGTCTATCCTTTCTGTAGACGTTGTACTCCCCAAATTGCAGTTCTGCATCCCTTATATCTGTGTGACACCACGTCTCTGATATCCCAACAATATCTGCCTTTGATGTTTTGAGCAATACCTCAAATTCATGAAATTTATTTACTAAACTCCTAGCATTGGTGTACACGCAAGTATACCTGCACCTGTTTCTATTCTTAGCTACCCTAACACAACCCATGTGTTTACTTGTACCGCAATGGCTCCCAGCAGTCTCTGAAATACCATGCATCTTGTTTTTCAGGCTTCTGCTCATTCTAATAGAAGCAGTGCAAGAATCTCTTTCACCTCTGCCAGTGGCTACTGTCAATCTATTGGTCTTTGTTCCCCCCCAAGCTAGCAGTTTTCCGACCCACCTAACACTGCCTCGATAGCATCAGCAAATATTCTTGCACCCTTTCTATTTAAGTGTATCCCATCCCTGTAGAAGCAATCTCTCCTGTTAACAAGTACAGTCCAGGCTGAAAAAAATTCTACCCCTTGAGCCTTGCACAATCTTTCCAGGGCCGAATTGATCGACAAGGCTCTCATCATATACTCCCTCCTATCGTGTCTGGGCAGAATTGCAGACACTTTCAAATTCAACCCTAATTCTCGGCTTTTGTTCAACAGTGACCTGTACTTGTTAAGTAATTCTGCCGGTCTCCTAATCTTAATATTATTAGTGCCAACGTGTACAACTATATCACCTTTTGTGCCCTTAAAAGGCACAAAAGTCGCGGAGAACGTTTGCCACACACCCGAGCACTAGCCTATTCAACAGAAACTACTAATAGGTTCGGTCCGGTGTACTAACTAGAGGCCGAGACAACATCCACTGCAAACATGAGACAAAAAAAAAATCAGAGAATAGGAGAGTACTTGGACACATTGAAGCAGAACCTCCCTGCACACTCAAGAGACTACGCCGATACTAAGAGAGCTCCCGGAGGAAAATACACAACCGAATCTTCGATGAGGACCAAAGAGGCTTCTACGGGAATCTCGAATAAGACGAGAAAGAAGGGAACGGAAAACCCGAGAAGCCAATTGAGGTTTTCTGGGGAAATATGGAGCAGGGAAGTAAGACATAACAGCCGAACCACCCGGATAGAACTAGAACGCAAGAAAACCAAGGACGTACAAGAAATGATAGGGTGGGAGATTCGGGAAGAAGTAAAACAGACAATCAAGACCTCTCGCAACTGGCGAACTCCAGGAACAGATAACGTCCACAACTACTGGTAAAAGAAGCTCACTTGTACACACACACACACAAGCACCTGCCACAGTAGTTCACCCGAATGATAAGGCACATAAGGTATAAGGTATAAGGTATGTTCGTGTCAGACGGCACCTGGGATTTCTCCCATCTCCGCGTGTGTTTCGCTGTATCGAGGACAGTACACTGTCAAGCCAGAGACTTGAAAGTGTGTGGGTCGTGTCTGTGCAGTGTGATATGTTGTGCCCATTGTTTATCCGGCTTATTGGCCGCCAGGCCCCTAGTGGGGCCCGACGTTGCCCATACCCTGCCACGTGGAGGCTAGCCGGGTGTATCCAGTATCACAACAATTTGCTCTGGCAGGTCCTGCCACCTAGTTTCCTGGGATTTCAGTGGCAAGGGCCTATTAAAAAAAAAAAAAAAAAAGTTTATGCATTTGACATTAATGCTTAATGGGATTGCTGTTAGGAAATCGCTGGTTAGGGTTGAACACTAAAGAGATGAGTTAAAGGCCAAATAGGTCGGGCAAAATTTTGATGTTATTAAATTTAGACATGTAACGCTAGATAAAAGCTGATAGTGTTAGATATCTTAGAGATTTGCACAAAACCGGTAGAATTTAGACGTTGGTTATAATTTGGCGGCAGTGGGTACTCGGTCGATTTAGTGAGAGAGGGGGGAGATTGAAGACTGGGGGGAAACAGATAGAAGAATAGGGACGGATAGAGTAGGCATCCCCAAAGAGGTCAGTGGAGACGAGCCACACCAGGCGAAATATGGGGGGTAGGCAGGGAGGAGAGGAGACAGAGATCCGTCTCCTCCATTCCCTGCCTGGGGATGGGGTTTTGAAGGGAACCAGGTTAGTTCGGATCGCCGATGGCGTGTTGGCAGCAAAGCCGCAGAATGTCTTCGTCGGTGTCATGTCCAAGGAGTGTCGAATCCGGTATGAAAGTCCAGCTGCCCATCCCGCTCTGGGGGTGGGATATGTTAGCTGGCAGTGGAGAACCTACCAGGTGGGGGGGGGGAGATACACACATTTACTTCATTCGTAATGTGCATTCTCACTCTACTTGCATTCTTTTTTTTTTTTTTATACTTTTTTCTTATTTTATAATTTTTTTTTTTTATACTTTTTTCTTATTTTATATTTTTTTTTTTTTATACTTTTTTCTTATTTTATAATTTTTTTTTTATATATATATATATATATATATATTTTTTTTTTATTTATTTTTTTTTTTTCACTCAACTCATTCATCTTTTTCTCACACACCAGGAGGGGATGCAATGATGTGTGGTGTAAATTTAAATACTAATTAAAACTAGGGTTAGTGTGTACTTAACTTAGCATTTGTGGTTTGTGTTCTTTTCTCTCACACTTACACTTTTATTCATTCTTCTAGCTCTCATCTCATTTATTCGACTCTTTCTTTCTGCACTGCACTCTCTGGGCACCGCAACTTACTGTTATTCTTCAGTTGTGGTGCAGGCCTAGCTGCAAGGTTTTTTTTTTTTTTTTTTTTTGCAGGCCAGGGGAGAATGCAGTGATAGTGTTTATGTGGTTTGTAAATGTTTGTTGGTACAGTATATATAAAGTAATGTAAGTTATTTTTAACTTTGTATTCTTTCGGCCAATTACATTTGCTCATTCCCATTCACTTTCTCTGCATGCATTCCCATCCCCCTCCCCTACATTGGTTTGGGGCCCCAGGTTCCTACACATGGCATGGTAGTCATGGAGAGTTTTGTTATGTCAGGTTTCTGTCAGGGTGCAGAATACTGCTGTCCTAACAGTTTTTAAGTTATCATCTGGGCGTGGTGGGAAACTTGGGCAATTTTACTATTGATTATTGTTTAATTGCTGGGGGGGCTGAATTGCCATTCTTTGCATTGCTCTGCGCATTTCGAATACTTTCTGTGTGAAAGATGTAAACGCTGTATAATTTTGCTCTTCTATGATGAAGAGATGTTCTTCTCCCCTGGGAAGGGGACCAATCGGCGCTATTAGCTCTGTTCTGGGGATGTCATATATTATACATTCATAGAGAATGTGTGCCCAGTCTTCACTTTCGCCACAGGTGCAGTTTGGGTCATCGGTCAGGCCTAAGGAGGTTAGTTTCGCCTTTAGGGAGCCGTGCCCTGTCAATATAAATGTTGTAAAAAGTCCAGGGGCATACCACTTAGGTGGCTTTGGGCTAACCATTGACACCAGTGGCAGAAACCGTTTGGTGACCAGACCTCTGGTTTCCTGCTCCCACTTTGTTTGCCATAGCTCGTGGAGCTTTGTGGCTATTCTTTTACTTTCATCATTGAAGGTATTGGTTGTATCAAGGGCTATCCCCAGAAATTCTGTGGGTATGCCCTTTTTAAATCTATAATATAAGCCTCTTTTGGCTACTTCCAGGTAAAGTGGGAGAGTTCCGGCCAGCAACTGTAGTGCAGGTGTGCTTACTGTGCGACATGCTCTGGTAATAGCGAGTAGTATTGTCCTTTGTATCGATTCTAATTTATTCCTATTTCTTACTATGGCCGAGCGGATGAACCACGCACCGGCTCCATAGGTGATAACAGGTAGGAACATTGCACGGTATATGATTGCCAAGCTCTTTCTTTTAAGTCCCCAGTCTGCTGGACTGGGGACTTAAAAGGCACACAGAGACAATCCCGAAGATTCTCACTCATGGAATCACATATCTGAAGCTTAAAGACGAAGATTCAAGAAACCCGGTGAAATATAGGCCAATCACCTACTTCTCAACAATGTACAAGATCCTGACCAGTCACATAACCAGGAAGATATCAGACCACTTGGAGAGCCAGAACGTAATGGCCAAACAGCAGAAAGGATGCAAGGAGCAATTAACTATAGATGCCGCGGTTATGGAGCAAGCCTACAAGAAGCGAAACAACATGTGCACAGCCTACATCGATTACCGCAAGGTCTTAGACTCCGTGCCTCATAGCTGGCTAATTGAAGCGCTGAACATCTACAAAGTCAATCCGATAGTGACAAACTTTCTAGGAGAAACGATGTCAAAATGGAGTACCGCCATTAAGGTTGAAAACATCACAACCAGGCCAAGCCCCATCAGGAGAGCAATCTTTCAGGGAGATGTCCGGAGGCCAGTGCGGTTCTGTATAGCACTTAACCCACTATCTACCATGCTCAACAGTAGCAAGTACGCATACAACCTCAAAGAAGGAAGGAAAAACTTGTACATCCTCGCCCACCTGATGTACATTGATGACATCAAGCAATATGCGGGAACCGAGAAGCAACTTCAGCAACTAGTCCAGATCATCGAAAAATACAGCAATGATATTAGGATGGAATTTGGTCTAGACAAATGCAAACCCACGGATTGCGTCATGGAAAATTAGTCAACCGAAACTACCAGATGCAGAGTAATAAAGAGATTGAAGCCATGGCAAAGGGAGAGGCCTACAAATAGTTGGGGATGATGCAGGCTCAGCAGTTACAGCACAAGAAAATTAAGGCCTGCCTGACCGAAAAATACTATGAGAGACTCAGAATCCTGCTGAAAGCAAAGCTGAATGGAAAGAACACAGTTAAAGCCATACACACCTATGCAGTGCCAGTGCTAACATACTCCTTCGGGTTCATAGATTGGATTAACACCGAGCTGGTAGATATCATAAGAAAGACAAGGAGAATGATGGCCAAGAGCCGCCAACACTACCCGAAATCTGCCATGGAGAGACTGACAATTTCCCGGGAAAAAGGAGGAAGGGGCCTGATAGACCTCATTGAGCAACAGAAGACAGCGATAGTTAACCTGAAGGATTACTTCCAGAAACACACAGCAGCACTCCACCAGGCCATAAGGAAGATAGACAAGCGATATACTCCACTCAACCTAAGCGAGGAGTCTCCCCCAACTAGGAGGCACAAACGAAGCTAGAAAGGTGGACAGAGAAGACACTCCATGGCAGACGCTACAATGATCTCCATCAAGAGCACATAGATAAAATTGCTTCCAATGCATGGCTCACGAGCGGGACATTCTTCCCCGAGACTGAAGGATTCATGCTCGCCATTCAAAGCCAGGTATTCAACACCAGGAACTGTAGAAAATACATCGCAAAGGAGCCTGGAGTGTCTGATGACACATGTCGACGATACCACCTAGCTTCAGAAACGATCCAACACATCACTGCAGGATGCAAGTTGATCACTCACACTGAGTACATTCATAGACACGACCAGGTAGCCAGGATAATACATCAGAAGCAAGCAAGGAAATACCAGTTGTTTGAAAAAAGTGCACCATACTACGTGTACGAATCCCAGGCAGTACTAGAGACCCCATCTCAAAAGCTATACTGTAACCTCGTCATAATAACTGATAGGACAATCTCGAATAACAGACCGGACATAACTCTCGTGGACAAGAAGGAAAAGGCTACCTATCTGATTGACATAACGGTACCCAACACTGGCAACTTGCAGAAATCCCATGGGAAAAAAAACAGGAAGTACACGAACCTAAGATCAAAGGAGATCAAAGAGATATGGCATGTGCAACAAGTAACGACCATTGCGATCGTCGTGTCAACCACAGGTATGTTGCCAAAGACCCTACATAACAGCCTAGCAGCAATAGGTCTCCCAGCGAACACCTACAAGGAACTCCAGAAAGTCGCAATCCTGAACACCTTTAGGACAGTCAGAGAGTTCCTCGACCAACAGTAACACCAGCCATAACAACAACCACCCTGTTTACTTGGTAGCAATACCGGTCAGGAAGTGAAACCCCCAATCAGGGACAAATAATATGAAGAGCAATAATAATAATATTTAGCGTTGTAGGTGTCTGTTTTTGTGTTAGAGGAGTTGTTGGTACCCACAATTGTCTAAGATCCGGAAGAGTTGCTAGTGTAAATTTTATGGTTTTTTTTTTTTTTTTTTTTTTTTTTTCCTGGAAGATGTAAGGTACTCAGTTGAGAGTTACGTAGGCGGATTTGAACAAAAGTTCAAATTGAACTAACATTCCACCTTCAGGTTTAATAAAAATGTATCTAAGTGGACAATATTTAAACAGTACATACCCTCTGCCATTATAAAATATCGGTGTAAATACACCGTAGTGAACTTATAATGAAATAAAAAAAAAATGAAAAACTACATAAGTAGTGTAAAGGCATCGATTTAATTTTGTCATGTTGTGACTACCTTCACAACTAGTTACCATGTATCACAGTATCTCGAATAAGTAAAGCTTCACTAATAGAGAAGGCTATTGTCACTTGTTTTCACTTAGCAGCAACACCCAAACGGCACCGGTTCAAGGCTGGCCTATCATCAGTGGGTGGGCAAGTACCCTGGTGTTACAATCATGCCAACCCAGTTGTGAAGTTATTTCCACAACATAAAAGAACTCTTTATTGTATACAAAAGGCACACGCCGTACACAATACCTTTCACGGTTACAAGCCAGGGGTTTACAATAAAGGCTAAATATATACTATAACATTGGTGTAGATACACATAGTTTACCCATAAATTTGAACTACGTATGTAGTGTAAAGGCATCGTTTTAATTATATCTCATATTGTGGGTGCCTTCACAACGAGAGGCTGGTATTGCCCTACTTCAAATAAATAACGCTTCTTTAGTGTAGAGAAGACTACTGTTATTTATTTTCAGCGGATACCACCACCCAGACGATCGTTTCGAAGCTAATGGGCTTTATCATCAGTGGGTGGACAGGACAGGCACCCTATCGTGATATTTGGTGAATTGAACTGAATTTAAGGGGTCTGTTGAAATCGGATTGATTGGGAATTCCATTGGTTTTGTGTATTCTGGCTGAGCAGCGAACCAAGTTATATGATCGAGCCAACTGCTCAGATTGAGTGAGTGAGTCGATGGTGTCCTCTGATTTGCTTCTATGGAAGGGCTTCCCCTTATTTATGGTAGCCTCTAGATGAAGTTTTATTGCCTCCCTCTTGTTCCTAATAAAAAGTGCCCTAGAAGGCAGTTCTGTCTGAGGGTGAGCCGGAGTTTTTCCACCGCTTGTGCATGTTCGTGGAAGCTTTCAGAGACTTTTAGACTCCACTAGGACTTTGAATGCTCTCTAATGGTTAGCTTCTTTGTTGCCACATAGAGGGAGAGAGATCGTGACCATCCATCTTGTCATTAGGTCAATTCCGACTTCAGGGCCGCATTCCTCAAGAACATTCCATGGGATTGTATGCGTCACATAAACACACCTTTCAGGATTGAGATATTTGGGCGCTGTAACTTTCCTCCTGCCAGAAGTGATGGGTATTTCTATCTGCACAGAGAGAGAGAGAGAGAGAGAGAGAGAGAGAGAGAGAGAGAGAGAGAGAGAGAGAGAGAGAGAGAGAGAGAGAGAGAATGATGGGGTTATGATCAGACTGTATGTTGCTTGTCGGGTTTTGATTAGCTACACAAGCTACCTGATGCGAACGCGAGGTCCAATGTGCTTTCACCCCTCGTGGATAGTGTGCTCACCATTTTAAGACCTAATATGGTTACATGCTGACTCAGTCTTCTCTTGAGGCTCCCCAGGGTATTTGGGAGATTGAAATCACCACGGACGACGTGCTTTACTGATGAATGGAGATGGTTAAGCAGCCAATTGAGGAGTTCATCAACTACTTGTGCGTCTGGAACTGATGGGATATATACACTGCGACAATGTCGAGAGAAACGTTCTGGCTGTCGTTGTTTTTAGGTTTTAGTGTGACTAGAACTGCTTCGATACTGAGTGGAGGAGAGAAAATACCTGCTCATTGAACAAAATTGCAACTTCTCCTCTCCCCCCTGCGGTTTTCTCTAGACGTGCACACCATCTGATATCTTGGAGGCCAAGCAGAAGAAAGTGTTTCTTCACTGGGATCAAGCCATGTTTCTGCGAAGCAAACCACGTCCATTGAACTGGATAACAAGTGCTCCTCAACTTCATTTAATTTGTTCCTCACGGATTACACATTTTGAAATAGCAGCTGGAATTAAGCTGTTCTCTTGACCTTGACGAGGGATGTACACTGTCTAACCCATCTGTGATATGTCGCTGGTTTTCGATATGTTGAAACCATGACAGGGATCGTAAAATTCGGGGATAGAGATGACGGAGATTTTGAGTAGTTTTCAATCTTATTATTTTCAATCACCGTTGAGAACCCCTTTCCATAGGTATGTTAAGGGCGAAATATGGAATTACTCTTTTGGTACGGCCATTCCCATCTAGAGCAGTTTTGTTGTTAGTTGGGAATAGAGATACGTCGTCTAGTCAGAGTCTGGACTATTGTAGACATTTCTCAAGGGTATTTGAAGGTATCGCTTCTTTTCTGCTTCGTGTTTCATAAAATGGCCTGATGATGGTGCCGAGGGGCCATTTGGTACACGTTCCAATCCTTTCAAATTGGCTTCTTCACAATAGATGCTAAAAGAAGCATAAGATGTGCTATGAGTGTTCAGTCTCTAAATCTTTAAATCCAACTGGAGTTCCTCAAACAGTACATCAGTGAGGAGTTTTGCTGACGTGTCTGGGGCCAAACGCGATACAAACAAACTGCTGGGGGAAAGTCGGGGTGATGAACCAACCAGGTTGGAAGGCTGAAGCTTCGAAACTAGTGCGGGGCCCGTCCAAGTGTTTTTCGTCTATTCGAACTGTCTTGCCTTGGTAGTCTGGACATTTTCCGGTTTGGCACCCAGAACCAAGTTGGTGGCAGGCCTGGTAGTGGTCTCGGTTTGTTTAGGGCTAACTGACGAGTGAATTCCTGGGTGCAGTTCAAGAGCATATGATGTGGCATTTTGGTTTCTGTACTGATCAGGGTTTACTTGGTCAGGTGGCACATGAACACCGTTTGTTTCCTTGGGCAGGTTTAGCTTGAGCATACTTAAATAACATTTAGCTCTCTGAGAGGGGTGTTCAATGCAATCTCTTGTTTCTCTATTATGCTCATAGACAGTAATGGGAGGCGTGTTCGCGACTGCGCCTTTCTGTCGGTTTTCCGCTTCAACGCCAGATCTAGTCGTCGAGAAGAATACACGTTCAACACAATATTTTCCCATTTGAGGAGACACAGTGTCAACATCCCTGCTAGCTAGTTTTGAGGTCTGAGGAACCTGTAGAAATGAACGTAATGCGGATCTCTCCGATAGCATAATATTGCTCTTCAGGTCTATCATCTCGTTTTTCAACAAGATCATTTCCTCGTTCTGTTCACGAAGCTCTTGGTTTATACTGAGTAGAGTAGATAAACAGTCATAAATTTTTGGTTTCTCCTATAAATTGAGCATATACTCTTCAGCCTGCATAGCAACAGGGTAAACAAATTGGGTAAAAGCTTCTGCTATTACGCTACTAAGGTATTCAGGTTGCTGAGATGTGAGGTATGTGTTTCTTCACTCACTGCATCACGGAGATCTGCGTGTACGCAGAAGCTACGACCGGCATTTTGGTAGTTGTCAGGACGGACTGGTTCGGGGAACTCAGTCTCTGGGTATCTATAACTCTTCGACACCTCTACTTCACTCTGTCTCTACTCGAGACTCTTTATGTACCTCCTTGCATCATTGTTTCCGGAACCAATCCCACCAGGCTCTTTTCACCTCCCCTTACTTCTGTCTCCCCCTTTCCCTCTCTCTCTCGGGAAAGAAGTGCTCAGGGCTCTGTGAGATGGGTTGCCTGAACGAGACCCATGCCACTCTGACCCCGGCTTGACCCGCCCTGATTCATACGCCTGTCTCTCTCATGACCTCGCCTGGGTGACCTCCCCGAAGGGGTGCCGTCTGTGATTGGCCTTTCACGCCCAGGATGCTGGCCTTCATCCTCGCTTTCACTCAGCATTCATATTAACTGCATAGAATTTAACAAATGGCTACCCTTCATACAGGGTAACCAGTATGTCAGGGAACACCATTTGTTCTGGAACTGCTCCTGTCCTAGGTTCTCTAGCTCTAGTCTGAAAAAGAAAAGTAGACTGCATTTAAACATGTGATAAAAGTCACTAATGTTCGGTTTGATTGACTCATTTCTCATCCGCCGTATCAGATACTTTATCTCTAACACGACGAACAAGAGATTCAATCGTCGCCTTAATGGAAAATTGAACTGGTTGTAGACGACATGTTCCCAATTCAGAGAGAAGCAAAACAGCTTCTTTACGTTTCGCCAGATCTCCCTTACCAGCCTGCAGCTCCAGAAAAGATGTTTGATTGTTTCTTTTTCTTTGTTGCAGCTACGGCAAGGTTTAACCATACCCACCTTGAATTTGGAAGTTACTGCATCGACTGGGATGCGGCCGTATACCATCCTCCAGGCAAAATCCTTGCGTGATCTGCAGCCTGGAGTTTTCTGTATTGCCAGGAAGCACGTGTCGATCCGGATACCTAGGGAGCTCAGCTCCGGGTTCACTTTTCCTGCAGTTAATAAACTGTCTACTAGTTTATAGATTTTTCTCTCCCTCCAGCCCCTGAAATCCATTATTGCCCCCTTATCCTTTAGGGCCTTCTAACCATCGCCCTGTAGAGTAGAGTGCTTCTGGCTGCAGCAAGTCTCCTTTGATATTTTAAACCCAGGAGAGTGATATCTTATATAGTAACCGACTGGATGACCACTCTCCGCATCTCTACCGCAGAAGCTAATAGTCTTACAGAGCAACAGTCAATCAAGTCGGGGAATGCTATAACCGCCTTCCTCTCGGTTCCTCTGCTCCCATAGCTACCTCGTGATGCCTGTTCCCCCAGAAGGTGGCCATCATACTGGTTTGACTTCCACATAAGTTACTATCTATGTATATAAGACTAAAGTTATACATTAGCATTGGCATGCTAGGTCCATGACTATGGACCTGGCAAACAGGGAGAGCACACCTGTTAATCATTGGTCAAAGGTGATACGCATTTTCTCCCTTATCTGCCCTATTTTAATTACAGGAAGGTGTCTGTAGTGTACCCCTAACAAGGTGGTAGTTTCATTTGAAGGAACCACGTTGGTAATTCTGGAGTGGTCCCAACCTCCGAAGAGCTTTAGGAAGGACTTCTGACTACTAAATCGCAGCCCTGACCATTCCTCAAAGGTCTCACAGAGGTGGATCGCTATGTGAAGAGACATGGTATCTGCCAGGAATAGGGTCACGTCGTCTGCGTGGGCGATGGACTTAATTTGAAGTCTTCCCCCACCCGGAACTGGCACTCACTTCAACTCTGTATCTTGATCAAGTTTCTGTAACAAGGGTTCTAGATCTAATGCAAACAGAATTGTGCTCATTGAACAGCCCTGCCGCACTCCCCTCTCCATACCAATTGGTTCAGTGAGGAACCCATTGATACAGAGTTTATTTCTGGCTGAGCTGTACAAGCACCTAATAGCCCCCCTCAATTTGGTCCCACCCCTAACTTGATAAAGACATCGAACAGATAACGGTGTCTGACCCTATTGAAGGCATTTTCTATATCGGCCTGTACTACTACTATGTTTAACTGCTGGTTTTGTATTTGCTGCAGGAGGTCGCTGAAGAGGCACGTGTTCATTAAGACACTACGACCAGGTACAGAATGGGATTGGGTACTAGTAATTACCTGTTTGATATTGTCCAAAATTCTATTATTAAGGAACTAGGCAAAAATCTTGTAGGCTGTATTCAGCAGGGAGATAGATCGCCAGCTGCCAATTGTTACTGGATCTCTGCTTTGCTTTAGAATAAAGACTGTAGTAGTTGCCTCAACAAATTTACAGTTGACTTTTGCACCATTAAGGAGGGAATAGAATACTCCCAGCAGTATCGGTCTGAGGAAGAACTAATACCGCCTGTAGAATTCAATTCTGATCCCATTCGGCCTGGGAATTTCCTAAGTTTGCATTGTTTCATTGTCTGTCGAGTTCTGCGCTTGTTATTTGTGCATCCTGGTTTTGTCTTGAACCGTATGCAGGGCCGTGCCGTGCTATGATACAGAGAGGCGGCCGCATCAGGTGGCACCGTAAGGGGACGGCATAAGTAGCGAAATCAAAATACGGGAAATCAAAATAGGGGCCGCATTTCGAAGACTTGCATCATACTGAGAAAATCTACCTGACCGTATGTGTTGGCAATCCCACATGTATTCGTGCCCTTCGTCTTCAGGTTGTACCAATTCCCTCCTGTGATGTGTTGTAAATGCCTCTCTTATATTTTGTATGTCTGTGTGTCCCCCTGCAGTATTCCCGTTATGTTCTTTCCTGCCTGCATTTCAAGCTTGTGCCTTTCGAAGAAGGCAGCGCTGACATGGTTGTAGTTGCCAGGACAGATACAACAACACGATTTGTTTATAATAGTGGTGTCGGGCTGTGTTTGTGAACACACAGCTTTTCCCTTGCCATCGTTGGGTGGGTCATTTGTCCAGAATCGCTGATATTCCAAATGAAGTCTAACTTCCTGATCCAAATTACCTTCTTTATTCTCCAAGTCATTGTTTCGCATATCAGTGAAACGGTGATGGGTTACGGAATTGCCCTCTTTCAAAGTATTAAATATTTCTACCAATGCATTATCTTCTCTTTGCGAAGGGGGAGGGTATCATCCTCCCCATTGGCCGTTGCTGTGGTTCCTATTTGTTTACTCTTTACACAACATTTTCCCAGGAATCTTTCCTTTTGCTCAGTGACAAGCGAGAGAGGCTTGAATATCCCGAGCATAACAGGCATATTCTGTGCTTTGATTTGCTGCAGATTAAGGTTTCATCTGAAGAAGTATGACAGAGGTCACATGTCCCAGCAGTTACTGCGAGTGTTGTGTTCTTAGTCTGAGTCATTATTGCCGTTAGCAAGCAGCTCGCTGTTATTGCTGAATTAAAAGATTAAAAGAATTAGAGTCCCTGAAGAAGGGTAGCGGCCGTTTTCGACTCCTGAGGCTAACTAGTCAAATAGCTCTATTCCTGCAGGATCAACGATAACCTTGAAACAATGTCAGGCGGTTTTATGACCAACGTCCATAGTTCAATTACTATTAATATAAAAATAATTCATAAATAATTACCTGATTAAGGCACAGGTCAAAGAAGAGTATCACTGTGTAATTGGTATCCCTAGGATCATGTAGATACTACGCAAGGAACTGTTCATAGAGAATTTCATTCACCATTAAACGCACAAGCGGAGCACATAAGGTTTGCGTCTTCACCGACGCTCAACACAGAAGTATACATGAGAGATGCCAAATGTGTGCAAGGTAAACTCAATATTTTAAAATTATAATATATTATGCCTTGATCATTTATATTTTATTTACGTATACCCCTACCATGAAAAAATAAAACAATGCACACTGTTGACTGACAGTGATTCGCCTTTCTGCTCAAAATAATACGACGGAGATGAACTTATTTTCTGGAGTCTCCATACATAAATATAATACTTGTAAAATAATAAGAGAAGATTACCTCAACATAGTACGTAGAATACTTCCATAGTATCATACGGAAGTGTTCTAAGTACTATGTTGAGGTAAACTTCTCTTATTACTTTACAAATATTGATATCAACGTAGAACATATTGAGAATTACAGCTCCGGTTCTCACTATATAAAGACAATACGTACATCCCTTCCTGCTTTGCAACACATCGTATGAACAAGTGATGCTGTTAGTGAAGGAGCATCCCATTTTATAAAAAGAGTTGGTGTACCTAATAAAATGGCCGTTTAGTGTGTGTACCTAGTAGATAGAAATTTTGAAATTGTTAAATGATACCGCTAGAGGGTTATCGGACGCTCTTACAGGAGATGAGCGCGGCAAATATTTTTCTGTTTTTGTTTGGGTGGAAGAATAAATAAATTATTGGGATTTTTGTCAAATAAGTTTCACTGCTCAGTTTTACGAATAGGTATAAAGCGGGGAATGTTTACTTAGCATAGGTAGTCAATTCATTCTGTTTTATTTTGATAATTGATTTTCGGAAATAAAGGGAACTGTACTGTTTTTCTAAACTACTATTGGAATCAAGACTACTGCAATGACAGCTAATGTCACAGATGATAATTACAGTAATAATTTAATTTTACTTTCATTTAATTAAGACCTAACAGTGCGGGCGAGTTGTAATTTCTATTAACTAAATACTGTATTTCTCAATAATGCTTCAAAACTTACGAAGACTGCACAAGCAAATTATCTTGGACAGTTTACTTTTTTTATACAAAATCATTTCACTTGCAGACTTTCTACCGTGTTTCCTGCTCCCACATGGAATTATTCCAAAAAAAAAAAAAAAAAAAAAGCCTTTTTCTTTCCTTTCAAAATTCGGTTACAGCCTGGTGGATAGTGGAGCAACTTAATTGTAACTGCCTTTAGGGCAGAACTAACATAATTCCTACCACAGAGTATCTTACTTCTCTTGAAGGAAGCATGGGTGTTGAGACTAATGAAGGGGAAAAAGGACGCTGGATTGAAATCCAGGTGAATTGCATTGCATTTGCTGTTGCCTCTTCCTCTGTCTCTCATTCTAGGAGAGAGGAATGGGCAGCAGCAAATGCAAAGGCCCCTTGGCAGCGTAGAGGTTTGATTATGTAAGATACAGTTAATGATCATTTGGTCCCATGGCTATGACCAGCCTTAATATATTTGAATAAATTAAATGGGTTGTGTTGATATTCTACACAGAACATCTAAAATAGAGTTGTCTAGCTTCTTGGGAACATGGTTCATGTATTAATGAAAATAGGAAATACAATAAAATAATAAAAAGTATAGAATGACATAATAATACAGTTCGAGATAGAAGTAATATCTTTGAAATCTACGTGGTGTCTGAAAAGTCCCAGAATATTCAAGTCAGACAATTACAGTACATTTTTTTTTTTTTTTTTAGGTTATTGTTATTTTATGTTGTCAATGTTATTTATTGTATAGCACTTGTAATCCAAAGCATCTGTGTATAAGCCATGACAGGCATAGTCTGCACACAGATGCCAGATTACAAGATATTTTCCTTCATATGTGGTGTGTTATATTGTATTACACGGCATGGGTAAATTGTGTTGAAGATGTACTAAAGTAATGGTAATTACGTAATTTTCGGTGATTGTATTGAAGTTATAACCGCAGTTTTGTCTTTAATATAATTTCATGGAGAATTGTTGTAAATTGTCATATCCAGAGCCCATGGAGGCCACTGCATTGTTGAAGATTGCCTATCTACTGATTTGAAAGAATACATTAGATAATTCTGAACAGCAGTTGCATTAAGAGTGTTTTTTTGTGTTGAAAATATCATCAGGCATTAAATAATTATCAAACATCTACATCATTTAAATATAATAAATTAAAATAAAATGTATTTGAATTGTATTGCACTGAATATCCTGCAATTTTGGACACTGTAGAAAATGATATAGGCAAAATACAAAACAAGATTATTTCTTTGCACAAGTGTTGAAGGTGAGTTAATAAATAAGGCAGATTACAGTCTTTTGCTTGCTCGAAACCAGCTTATTGCTAAGTGTGGGAATATATGTTATTTCAGTGCAGCCACCTAAGTATTTATTCCATTAGAGAATAAATTGTTTTATAATGAGTGCAGAAGTTAACAATGCATTGTATTTCAGATGATCCATCACAGTGTCCACATTGTTCTATAAATCTGACTGTGAAGCATTCTCATTGACTGCCTCTACTATTAACAAAACAGAACTTCAACCTTGCTATCACTGGTTACTCTTCATAAACCATAATTCTAGAAAATCTGATTGGTGACAAGTCAAATATTTCTGAATTTTTTAACTTTCTCAGGCAAACTAGACTTTTTAATCTTTTTTGATTTCAGTTTTTTTTTTTTTTTCTGACCATGAAAATTTCTCTTTTCTTTATATAATAAATGAATAAGTGCATTATAGTCAAAGCAGCTTATACACCATTAAACCCCCATAACAACGACAGCAGTGTATTTCAGGGATTACATTAACTTGAATTTGTTCTTGAGGTGCTTTTTTAAGCGAACTTTTATCTTTTAATATCATTAGATCACTTAAACTATTTTCTGATGTCTAATTTTTTGGGCCTGTATTGCAAATGTGGCGTTATATCAGATTTCAACTGCTGGATATAATCCAATGTTTGCTATATGGGGAGGAATATTGGGGTGATGCAGGATAACTTCTTACAGTAAATCATGTTTGAAGCAGCAGTTTTTCAGAAGAAAAATTGCTGCCACAAGAAAATTATATTATTGCTTTTGTTGTATAATAGATAGCAATAACTAGTTGGCCAGTGCAGTGAAATTGTGTCACCAACAGAGGTTATATAATTTAGCAAATTTAGATACTGTAATACAGGTCAGCTTTTGTAATAAATGTGGATTGGAGGAGATCTGTTTTCTCAAACTGCATTGTTTACTGTATGGGCCAGAAATATTGAAAATAAAAATCTAGGTGGTAAATTGAATTGAAATGATGGAAAAGAGAAACACAACCAGTATTCCCAAGTTGTCAAACACTGACCATCCTTTAAGAAATCTTTTTATGCTCAACACAGGCTTAAGGTGGCCAAGGGACTTTACATATTCATTGCATATAATATACACTGTACTTGTTTCACAGTTATAAGTGGACTGTGCACTTTTGTTTGTTTCCATGTATTTGACCCTAGAATCAGCTCTTCAGAAAACTGATTCATGCAGCCAGTTATGATTTTCTGGGTATTTGTCATCTAATTTTTATTTTGATTGTAATGACTAGGCACAGAAACTCACAAAAATTTGTTTTAATAGCTTTTATTTCCCACATGAAACATTTTCTTTCCTGAGTTCCATTCATTCTTTGAAAAATTTCAAAGGGATGGGCAAATTTAGGCTGAATTTCAAAAATAACTGGTGAAAGAATCTTTTTTTCTCCAGTCATATGTCTGATTCTTCTTATCAAACTAGAAATAGTTTTAGTCCTAGAAATGCAATCTAGAAGATTCACCGGCTAAAATTATTGTAAAATAAAAATATTTATGTGCATTTTCACCAATAAAAATATTTTTATTGTTATATATAAAATAAATAAATATATATTATTTATTGGTATATTTTTATAAAATATGATTTACTAGGTATCTTGTTAGCTAATTTTTATTTTGATAGTAATTTTCAGTGAATCTTCAAGGTTATTTGTCAGTTACCTGGCTTTCTAGGCTATTTTTATTACAGCTTTATATGAAAACATTTATATATATTCCATTATGTTATAAAGTATTTGCAATAATGTTATATAAAATATACTTTAAGTGAACTTTTTTAATTTAAAATAAAATACAATTTTTTAAAATATATTAATATTAATTTTAATTATTTATACAGACACACCCAATGGTGGTCTCTTATAGGGGCTAAACAGGCTATAGCCTCCCATGATCAAAATAATGTGGAATTTTTTTACTGCTACATGTTGATTCAAGCTTAATGATTCTCTGAAAACTGAAATTTAGCCCTTTAATGATTCTCTGAAATTCAGGCCCCCCCTTTAGTCCCCCTTTAGAAAATCCTGGGACTGCCACTGTATATTTATATATATTTACCAATAAATATTTCATTATTGTTTTCATAATGTGTTGAGTGAAGGTGAATTAGTATTTTAAGACTAAGTTTTGAGTAATATTACCACTTTATTGGTTCAGAGTAAAGGTTAAATGGTTTAAATTATTTACAAAACTGTCTCTAGTAGCTCAGTAATTTTTTACAATAATTGTTGCTCTTCATTGTTTAAAATTCTGTTTTATGATGTGAATTTCTTATGGGTCTTTTCATTTAGCCAGTTTCAGCTAAGTGAACCCCCTCCCATATGGAATTACTCTTGTTTTTTTTTTTTATTCTACACATTTGTAAGCCAGCCTCTGAGCATATGTATTGACGAGTGCAATAGAAGTTAGCATTAGTAAAGGCATATGATGCAAGAAAGCAAGCTTATATAGCATCAGCCAAAAAGAAAAAACTCATTTCACCCATTTACTTGCTCCAAATGTTGTCCAGTTCTGCCTTGAATTTATTTAAGCTATCAACTTCTGTGACAGATGGAAGTTTGTTCCAGCAATCAACCACCCACTGGCTAAAGGCAAACTTCCACACATCTATCGTACAACTGTCTTTCCTCAAATTGAATTTATGCCTTCTCAGGCGATTATTCTAAGCAAGAGGAAGAATCCCATCAGCATTGAGCATGCTCAACCATTCAAAGCTTTATATACCTCAATCAGATCACCTTACAGGTGCCTCATCTCCAGACACTGTAATTTGCAAAACTTAAGCCTTTCTTCGTAAGCGCAACCTTTGATCCATTCGCTAATCTTGTTGCCCTTCTCTGTACTTGTTCCAGCAGCTCTACATCCTTCTTAAAATGAGGCTTCCAGACCTGTATACAGTACCCAAGGTGTGGTCTGACCATTGCCTTATACAAGGGGATAATCACCTCCTTATCCCTGCTAGAAAAATTCCTGTATATCATTGACAAGACACCATGAGCTACTCTTTCAGACCATCTGCACTGCTCAGAAAAAACTTCATATCTGCCTGCACAATTACCCCCAGGTCCTTTTCACTCTCTACCACTGTCAGTGTAGTACTACACAGTTGATACGTTACTCTGGGGTTACTGCTTCCCATATGCAGTACTTTACATTTGTCAATGTTAAATTTCAGTTGCCATCTCTCAGACCATCTGCTCAACTTTTCTAGATATCCTGTTGCAGCAGCATACTGTCATTAGTGTCATTAACAACCCTGCCAAAGTTGGGTTGGCAATCTGATCCTAAGTGATCAACATGATTTTAAGTAGGGGAAGGAAGGGTTGCTATATAAAAGAAACTTGGGTCAGAGCAACACTGCCTTAATTTTCAATCAGAAAATTAAGGGATTGAGAAAAAAGGTCATTGGTGAGGCTGACTGGCAACTAAAATATTAAAGGTTTTTTTTTATTGTTATTCCCATAGCTTTTCCATGATTGGTCTGTAGCTTGAGACATTGTGCACCATGATGTTCATTTCTCCTTTGTTTCTAAAAATCATGACTGATAGCTTCTCTTAGTAAAACTCTCATTACTGACAGTTACTGTGACTCTAAAGCTTTATATGAGAAACTTTTTTTTAAATTTTTTTAAAACAAATTTTAGATAAACAGTGTTATTTAATAATTTCAGGTTTCCTAAATGCTTAATTAATGAATAATTAATTAGGTAACATTACCTTATTTAGTGTTTTTTTTTTTTTTTTTTTGTAAACAGGTTAAGCTGATTTTCTTGAAACAAATTTAAAGGCTTTAATTTTTGTTCTTAAATATGGGATATTCCTTTTGAGAATAATGCCTTACACTTGTAATCTAAGTAAAATCTGAATCCAAATATAAAACTTTGAATCAAACCTTGCTAGAATTAAAATATGTTGTACCTATCACTTTAATGCCTATCTCTGATAGTGTAAAGCCACCTGTCACAGGGTTATCATCCCCTCCATTAGAAAGCAAGCTATACTGTTTCTTATAATATGCACACATCTATAATGTAAAAATAATACACATCACAGTTTACAGAAACTGAATAAACATAAAGCAAACTATCAAAATATACAACTCTCAACATGCAACCCAAAATCTAAATAATCATTTGTTATATAGAAATATATTTGCAATATTCCTATCATGGCAATGGGGACTCAAGGGGATTACAATTCTAAATAACAAAGAAGTGGGTACAAATAAATTTCATTAAGAACAGAAGAGGAACTAGGGAATATAGCTGGATATTACACAACATCTCGAGATCTACTGCTGATATCATGCTGAGATAGAGAATTCAACGGCTGGTTTGCCTTGCTTTTCCCTTGGATGAGATCATGCGGTGGGGGGGGGGATCATCATCCAAAGCATTTACAATGGGCAGAATCTCCTTAGGCTATGCAGTGGTTCTCAATCAGTGTGCCCTGGTCCTTTACAAGTGTGCCATGACGTTTGGAAAAACTCCAAGTTCAATGCCAATCACTATTTAAGTGTGCTGTGAATGTGTCTTTAACTTCAAGTGTGACTTGAGTGATAAAAGTTAGGAAACCACTGGTCTGTTGTGTGGAGGCAAGGTTGTGAGTGCAATTTTTCTGGAGGGATCCTCATGGCACATATCCTAAATGTTTATATCTGAGATGCATCTCACCACCATCTGCAGCACAAAAGGGAAAAACACCAGTCCAGAATGAGAGGAGCTCCAACTATGGAATCTTTAGTGCAGCTGCCAGATTGCTGGTAAGAGGTGTAGTTTGTGAGTTGGCCATTTCAAGTACCAGATTATTCAGGGAGGGTTTGTTTGTTGGGGGTTAACTTCAAGTGTGACTTGAGTGATAAAAGTTAGGAAACCACTGGTCTGTTATGTGGAGGCAAGGTTGTGAGAGTGCAATTTTTCTGGAGGGATCCTCATGGCACATATCCTAAATGTTTATATCTGAGATGCATCTCACCACCATCTGCAGCACAAAAGGGAAAAACACCAGTCCAGAATGAGAGGAGCTCCAACTATGGAATCTTTAGTGTAGCTGCCAGATTGCTGGTAAGAGGTGTAGTTTGTGAGTTGGCCATTTCAAGTACCAGATTATTCAGGGAGGGTTTGTTTGTTGGGGGTTAACTTCAAGTGTGACTTGAGTGATAAAAGTTAGGAAACCACTGGTCTGTTGTGTGGAGGCAAGGTTGTGAGTGCAATTTTTCTGGAGGGATCCTCATGGCACATATCCTAAATGTTTATATCTGAGATGCATCTCACCACCATCTGCAGCACAAAAGGGAAAAACACCAGTCCAGAATGAGAGGAGCTCCAGCTATGGAATCTTTAGTGCAGCTGCCAGATTGCTGGTAAGAGGTGTAGTTTGTGAGTTGGCCATTTCAAGTACCAGATTATTCAGGGAGGGTTTGTTTGTTGGGGCTGATGATACCCAGACTTTGCTCTATAAAGGATGATGGGATAGATGCACAATGTTACATATCTGATTCGATTTCACTTCAGACTGTTGTGACACTGTCTGCAGATGAAATATAGATAATATCATTGCTGTAAATTAGGTAGTTGCTTTTACTTATCATAGAAGAGGGCCGTGTCAGCTGTAACAAGTGCCGAGGAAAGAACTCCTATTTTGGGTACATCGGCAGAAATATCACATGATAGGAAATTGTTGTCACACTTAAACAGGGTATATTTCAAAAGAAAGGTTATAAGGTTCAGTGTTGGGTCCATTATTGTTTTCTGTATTTATAAATAATATTGGTGATAGTATATCAAGCTTAATGTCCAAGTTTGCAGACGATACGAAGGTTGGTAGGGCTGTTTACTACTGATGCTATGCTGCTGCAACAGGATCTGGAAAGTTTGAGCAGATGGGCTGAGAGGTGGCAAATGAAGTTTAACATTGACAAATGTAAAGTACTACGTATGGGAAACAGCAACCCCAGAGCAACGTATCAACTTTGTGGTATTGCACTGACAGTGGTAGAGAATGACAAGGACCTGGGGGTAATTGTGCAGGCAAATATGAAGTTCTCTGAGCAGTGCAGACAGGCTGCAAGAGTAGCTTATGGTGTCTTATCAATGATATACAGGAATTTTTCTAGCAGGGATAAGGAGGTGATTGCCGACTGGGCTAGTTGGGTTGGGCAAAGTGCCTGCCTGGCAACCCAAAGGTCGCGGGTTCGAATCCTGCCTCGGTCTTGGATCAAAGTACTGCAAAAACCTTGGGAGGTGCATTATGGCCACAGAAGCTGATGCGCCAACAACTACCAAAAAAAAAAAAAAAAAAAGGAGGTGATTATTCCCTTGTATAAGGCAATGGTCAGGCCACACCGTGAGTACTGTATACAGGTCTGGAGGCCTCATTTCAAGAAGGATGTAGAGCTGCTGGAACGAGTACAGAGAAGGGCAACAAGATTAGTGAATGGAACAAAGGGTTGCTCTTATGAAGAAAGGCTTAAGTTTTGCAAATTACAGTGTGTGGAGACGAGGCACCAGTGAGGTGATCTGATAGAGGTGTATAAAGTCGTGAATGGTTTGAGCATGCTCAATGCTGATGGGATCCTGCCTCTTGTTCAGAATAATCACCTGAGAGGGCATAAATTAAAATTGAGGAAAGATAGATGTGCAGAAATTTGCCTTTAGCCAGCGGGTAGTTGGTTGGTGGAACAGACTTCCATCCCTTGTTGTGGAAGTTGATAGCCTAAATTAAGGCTCAGCTGGACAGGTATTTCGAACAAACGGAGGGGTGAAGTGGAAGTTTTTTTTTTTTTTTTTTGGTGGATGCTGCATAAGCTTGCTTTCTTGCATCATATGCCTCTACTAATGCTAATGCTAAGAAGCCAGTGCATCCTTCTGAAAATGCAAGGCTGAAAGGCAAATATTGCCCTTCAGCCTTGCATCAGATGCAGATTAAATATCTGGATAGGTTATTGAAAGGTCCTCTTCTTTTCTAAGGCAGTGAGGATATGGTGAGTAATGTATACAAGATTGGTTGTGTATTCCTAGTGCAAAATATATTTGAGGAAGAGTCTGGTGTGATTCAGTGCAAGATAGTTTGGGGCAGAGCCTTTAAAAAGATCTGAAGGGACCGAAGGCAGTGATGATGGGCCTAAATTGATTGTGTGGTAGGCTGGGTTTTCAGGAGCGGCCAGACTTTGTACCTGTTTCATTGAGGATGGAAGGAGTGGTGCTCTAAACTCATATTGTAAATGGCTAGCAATGGCTTGATGGGGTAGGGACTGAGGAATTTGATGATGGATCCCATTATCTCTGGTGGCAGGCATAGAAGTAAGTTGATAGCATTGATCAGCTGATTCTTTGAGATTCATAGAGTTGAAAAGGCATTTGTAGGATGAGAAGTGTATGCAAATTGTGGGTTAGTATTAGTAGCAGCAAATGATGCAAGAAAGCAAGCTTATACAGTAACAATCAAACACATTTTCCATATCACATATCCATCTCATCTATCAGTTTGTCTAGTCCAACTACCCATTTCCAAAACACCATCTGGAAATTTGGTCCAACAATTAATTAAGTTAGCTGAAGGCAAATTTCCACACATCTAACATGAAAATTTATGCACCCTCGTGTGTAGTCTGAGTAGAAGGAAGGATGCCATTTACAATATGCACATGAGCATTGTACTTACTCTAAACATTCAAACACTTCAACACCTGAATCAGGTATCCTCATCAATGCCTAGACTCTAGATATTGCAGTTGGCAGAACTGTAGCCTTACCTTGTAAGAGCATGATTTTGTTTTTATCACTGAACTCATTGCTCTTCTCTGTATCCATGCCAACATACCTACATCCTTCCTAAAATGAGACCTCCAGGCCTGTATGCAGTACTCAAGATGTGGCCTAACCACTGCCTTGTACAATGGGTTATTTCTGATATCATTCACAAAATCCCATGAACCTGTCCGTACTATTCAGAGAACTTCATTTTGTAGTGCACAATTATCCCAGGGTCATTTCCATTTTCCACTACCTTCAGTGAAGTAGTGAAGAATGGAAAAGACCTAGGATAATTAGTATGTATGTTATTCTGCGATTACTGCTGCCCGTAGGCAACTTCATTTGCCACTACTTGGCAGTGCAGTTAATTGGTCATTAACTGCCCTGCCAACCTCATATCATCTCCAAACTTAGACATTAAGTCTGATATGCCTTCGTCAGTATCATTCATAAATATAGAAAACAACGGTGGTCCCAGCACTGAACCCTGGGGAACTCCAGGACAGTAGTTCCCATTGAGCAGTGGTAACCACTCTGTCTTCTTTCACCCAACTGATCCTTTGTCCATTGTGTTAACTTGTCCCTAGTGCCATACTAATTCAATTTGTAGAGCAGTTTTTTATGTGGTACAGTATCAAAAGCTTTCCTGAAATCTAAGTAAATGATGTTAAAATTATTCTTTGCATCCAATTCCTTTGTTACTGCATCATAGAATTTGATCAGATTGGTCAGACAAGATCGCCCCTTAACATGCTGTGATTTTGGTATGACTGCATTCCTGTCTGGATAGTCCTATGTTCTTTAACTAGTGACTTCAAAATTGTTTTCTTGGAACAGAAGTCAAGGTAAGAGGTCCCTAATTAATCAATATACCCTTTGATCGCTTTTGTTAATTTGGGATGCTTCTGCTCATCACCAGTCCACAGGGATCATCCCTGTGGACTGGATCCAAGGATGCTCTCCTAATCATGGCTGAAGGTTTGCATACCTCATTTGCTGCCTCCCTTAATATAATTGGATAGATCCATCCACTCCAGGTGCCTCTTTTATATTTAGATTGAACAGTATTCGGTTATCACATTTAGCACCCTGTTAAAATTGGATACACTTCTGGTGTCCATAAAAAGTTCCTCATGTATGAATGTAGATGCAGAACCTCATGTATGAATGTAGATGCAGAACCTCATGTATGAATGTAGATGCAGAACCTCATGTATGAATGTAGATGCAGAACCTCATGTATGAATGTAGATGCAGAATATCTGTTCAGTTTGTTAGCAACCTGAGAAGGATCATCCACAGTTTAACCATGCATATGTAGTGGACCAATATGATCCTTCCCCCTTTTTTCTAGTGTTTACATAAGTAAAGAAATCTTGGTTATTTTTCTTTTCATTTTTTGCCAGAGACTTTGTAATCTGCTTTAGCTTACCCAACCTCCTTTGTCACTTGATTGCAGACTAGTTTATATGTGCTGTAGGCTTTTAAATCACCTGATAATTTATAGATAATAGACATAATAAATTATCACATGATAATTTATATCATTCTTGTTGTTTGGTTTTTAGGAGCATTAGCAACTAAGGCCGTATTGCTCCGGGAATATGCGGTGGTCATTCCCTGACCTTTCCGCATCCTCCGTATTCTCTGCCACTTATCTCATCAGTTCATCAGACATCCAGTTAGGTATAAGCCTTAAATAGTACATCTTAGTTGGTATAAAAGGCCCAATATCTTTTAGGATTACTTCCTCAACTGATGATGTTACGAACAGAAAATTCCTGTTTCGAATTTGCTGTTTGTAAAATCATCAGTTGGCCTCATGATATATAATTTAAAAACTGCCTGAGATTATTGTAGTCACCTTTCTGAAAACAAAAGCCCTTTACTTTGCCATTAACAGCAGTTACATCTTTAAGTAAATCCCAAATTAATACACTGTGATCACTCCCACTTAGTGGTTATTTTATTTGCACTGGTCGACACGTAAAATGTTACGAAAATGAAAATACCCAGTCTTAACTAATTTTATGCTGCTGAACACAAAAATCACATTAAAATTTGTTGATTGGCTCTTGTTTTTGAATTACAGTTGGGGGTCTCATATTAGTGAGTTACTCTACATTATCAGCAGTGGTGTATTTGGGCTGGAGTGCACCGGAACAACGTTCTGGTACTTTTTTTCTAAATGTCATAATAGAAAATCATTAAATTGATACACCTAATATTATGAAACAACAGCATAATCAAAGGGGAGGGAGAAATATCTATTTTACCCATTGCTACTAAAAATATATATTAATAGTAATCTTTAAAATTAATAGGTTTCTTTAAAAATTTATTTAAAAACAAAAATATAAATTTTGCAATGAAACGTGAATGTTTCTTACTAAAGTACAATGTGTTAGATAAAGAGATCCAGCGAATGAGATATACTGCGATGTGTGCAAATGCTGCATTTTGATTCGCCATGAGCTGAACGCTAGAACTGGTTGTTCTATGAACCGTGAATCTGAAATCTGATTCAGTTACTGTACAGTCAATGTGGCGTTATCTTATAGTCTTCTGGAGAACGAGTGTTCCGGTACTGTTATTTTTTTAGCAATACACCTCTGATTATCAGCTACAGCTCTCTGTAAAACGCATGGCAACACTGCAGTTTCAGTACCACCACACTTTTATCACGTGGTTGGCAACTGTTGCCTTGTGCTGCATCATGTGATAAGTTGTTGCCTCAAATGCCTCTTTAACTCCATTGCAGTAATCTGCGAATATGGCTATATACTAGTTGATTTGTTCCTGGTTAATGGTTATTCTCTGTAAGATTCCTATTTTCTGTGCAGTATTTGAGCTGTGTAAGATTAATATGCAACGTAATTGTGTGAATGGTCCAGATGACTTCTGTTACATATGTGCAGAAGTCATGTTAGCTTCAAGAAAGTGTCCCTAACTCGAGCCATACAAAAGGCCTACTTGTGCATTGGATGTCAAGTAGGCAACCAGGACAAGAAGTGGGCTCTACACATATGCTGCACTACTTGTTCATCAAAACTCAATGCATGAGTGAATCGAAAGGGGCGTGTTTTTGCCTTTCACAGTGCCCATATATGGAGAGAGCCAACAAATCACTTCACTTTATTTCTGTATTGTGTCTCCTATTAGAAAAGGAATGACAATGAAGAAATAGTGGACAGTGATGTACCCAAATATACCATCTGCAATTTGTCCCTTGCTTCACGGTGAAGTACTACTTATTCCTGAACCACCCTACTACTTTTCTGTACACTCTGATTTAAGATGAAGATGCTGATGAACATCAACTTGATATACATGAAGAAGTACAGTAGTTGTCTATGTCAAGGGATCCAAACCTTTATCCTTTTGAATCACATATAGGATCACAGAAAGTGAGTTAATGACCTGATCAGGGATCTCGAACTGACAAAGAATAAGGCAGAGCTTTTAGCCTTGAGGCTACAACAGTGGAATCTTCTAGAACATTTTCTGAAAGTGACAACATTTCATACTTGAAATGATAAATTGTATCAAACAAAGTGAACTCACTATTTCTAAGGATGTTCATGGTCTTATGGCAGCAATGAATATGAGACATGTTCCTGAAGAATGGCGACTATTTATAGCTGCTTCTAAGGTTAGTCTTAAGGCTGTGTTATTACACAATAGAAATATGCTGCCTTCAATACCTCTTGCATATATTGTCCAGAAAAAAAGAAACATATGCAAACATGGAGAACATTTCAGCATTAGCAATGGCACATGATGCAAGAAAGCAAGCTTATATAGCATCAGCCAAAAAAAAAAAAAAAAAAAACCCCGTTTCACCCATCCACTCGCTTCAAATGTTTGTCAAGTTCTGCCTTGAATCTATTTAAGCTATGAACTTCTACAACAACAGATGGAAGTTTGTTCCAGCAATCAACCATCCGCTGGCTAAAGAGAAACTTCCGCACATCTATCCTATAACCGTCTTTCTCAAATTTGAATTTATGCCCTCTCAGGTGATTATTCTGAGCAAGAGGCAGGATCCCATCAGCATTGAGCATGCTCAAACCATTCAAGGCTTTATACACCTCTATCAGATCACCTCGTCGGTGCCTTGTCTCCATACACTGTAATTTGCAAAACTTAAGCCTTTCTTCGTAAGAGCAACCCTTTGTTTCATTCGCTAATCTTGTTGCCCTTCTCTACTCGTTCCAACAGCTCTACATCCTTCTTAAAATGAGGCCTCCAGACCTATATACAGTACTCACAAGTGTGGTCCGACCATTGCCTTATACAAGGGGATAATCACCTTATCCCTGCCAGAAAAATTCCTGTATATCATTGACAAGACACCATGAGCTACTCTTGCAGACCGTCTGCACTGCTCAGAAATCTTCATATTTGCCTGCACAATTACCCCCAGGTCCTTTTCATTCTCTACCACTCAGTGTAGTACCACAGAGTTGATACGTTACTCTGGGGTTACTGCTTCCTATATGTAGTACTTTACATTTGTCAATGTTAAACTTCATTTGCCACCTCTCAGCCCATCTGCTCAACTTTTCTAGATCCTGTTGCAGCAGCGTACTGTCATTAGTGTCATTAATAACCCTGCCAACCTTTGTATCATCTGCCAACTTGGACATTAAGCCTGATATACCTTCATCAATATCATTTATAAATACAGAAAACAACAATGTACCCAACACTGAACCCTGAGGGACTCCTCTAATAACATTAGTCCACGAAAAGCAGCATTAATTGATTACCACTCTCTGTCTTCTCCCACTCAACCATCCCTTTATCCATAGCAGCAGTTTGCCTCTAATGCCACACTGCTCCAATTTGTGCAGTAATCTTCCATGTGCAACAGTATCAAAGGCCTTTCTAAGATCTAAATATATGATATCAAAGTTATTCTTTGCATCCAGTTTCTTTGTGACTACATCATAGTATCCAATCAAATTGGTCAGATAAGACCTCCCCTTAACAAACCCATGCTGTGTCTGAGCTATAACTGAAGTCTTGTCTAGATGATCCTGCAATGTTTCTTTAACCAGTGCCTCCATTAATTTCCCTGGAACAGAAGTTTAACTAACAGGTCTGTAATTACATGTCTCCCTCCCCCGATCCTCCTTTTGTAGATTGGGGTCACATTTGCACATCTGCAGTCCATGGGTATCTCCCCTGAGTCCAGGGAAGCTCTCATAATTATGGCTAAGGGTTTGCTTACTTCCTTTGCCGCCTCCTTTAATATGACGATAGATTCCATTCACCCCAGGTGCCTTTCTTACGTTTATCTTCAACAGTTTCTCCTCCACTTTACTCTCAGTTATTACAAGATTATCTAGCTTACTGCAAGAGTTGAATACACCTTTGGCATTCACCTCCCTGAATAACTCCTTATGTGTGAATGTCGATGCAAAATATTCATTTAGTTTGTTAGCTACCTGAGCAGGATCATCAACAGTTAAACCATCGATATCAAGTGGACCAATCTGATTTATTCCCTTCCTTCTAGAGTTTACATAAGTAAAGAACTCTTTGCTGTTTTTCTTTGCATCCTTTGCCAAAGATTTCTCGTAATCTGCCTTCGCCTGCCTAACCTCCTTTGTGACTTGGTTACAGACCAGCTTATATCTATCATAGGCTTCATGTCACCTGTTATTTTATTTGTATCTCATGCATTTTTCTTCTCTGTCACATGTCTAATTAGTTCATCTGACCTCCATTTAGGCCTAAATCTTGAACAATATTTCTTAGTTGGTATGAAAAGCCTAGTAGCTTCCAAGATTAATTCTTTGAATGCTTCCCATTTTGAATTTGCTGTTGGTAACATCTTCAGTTGGTCCCACCGTATAGAATTTAAATACTGTCTCAGACCACTGTAGTCACCTTTACGAAAGCAAAAACCCTTCCCTTTACCCTTGATGGTAGTTACCTCTTTGAGTAAATCCCACTTCAGCACACTGTGATTACTGCCACCTAGTGGTTCCTTTATGTGCAGATTCTTAATGTATGAAGAATCACTACTGATAATCAGATCAAGAGTATTACTCCCTCTAGTTGCCTCCCGAATATTCTGCTATAGAATACAATCATCCAATAAATCCCCAAAAGTCTTGCTAGTGTGTGAGTTACCAACCCACAAATTCCAGTCAATCTCTGGGAAATTAAAATCCCCCATTATAAGACACTCTGATTTACTGGCCCACTCTATTTTTCTCCACAATTGCTTATTATACTCATCAGATTCATTAGGCCTATAATACACACCTACTCTCAATTTTCCTTTCCCATTGCTTATGTCACACCAAACATACTCAATGTTGCATTGTCTACCAACATCAATTGGATGCACTTCCTTACATTTTGTGTGTTTTTTAACTAACAGTATAATCCCTCCTCCTTTCCTGTCCTGTCTATCCTTTCTGTACACATTGTACTCCCCAAATTCCAATTCTGCACTGCTTATGTCTGTGTGACACCATGTCTCTGATATCCCAACAATATCTGTCTTTGATGTCTTGACTAGTGACCATTACTTCTTTCAAGCTCATTGAATTTATTAACTATACTCCTAGCATTGGTGTACATGCAAATATACATGCACCTGTTTCTACTCGTAGTTACCCTAACACAGCCCATGTATTTACTTATTCCACTATGACTCCCAACAGTCCTGGAAATCCCCATTGCCTTGCTTTCCAGGCTGCTGCTTTATTGCATTTCAATAGAAGCAGTGCAAGAATCACTTTCACCTCTGCCAGCGGCTACTGTTAATCTATTAGTCCATGTATCCCTCCAAGCTAGTAGTTTTCCGACCCACCTAACTCTGCCTCAATAGCATCAGCAAATATTCTTGCGCCCTTTCTATTTAAGTGTATCCCATCCCTGTAGAAGCCATCTCTCCTGTTAACAAGCACAGATCAGGCTGAGAAAAATTCTACCCCTTAAGTCTTGCACAATCTCTCCAGGGTCGAATTGATCGACAAGGTTCTCATCATATACTCTCTCCTATTGTGTCTCTGGCCAGAATTGCAGACACTTTCAAATTCAACCCTAACTCACGGCTTTTTTTCAGCATTGTCTTGTACTTGTTAAGTAATTCCGCCGGTTTCCTACTCTGAATATCTCTTAATCTTAGGTGTACACTATCAGAAGTATGACTGGCAGATGTGTGGTGATTTAAAGGTAATCGACATTTTATTAGGACTACAAAAGGGTTACACTAAATATTTTTGCTTTCTCTGCGAGTGGGATAGTTTTGCCAAGGATATGCACTAACTATGAGAAGAACAGTTGGCCTCAACGAAAATCATTAACACCCGAATGAAGAATGTATCAATTAAACCACTGGTAGATCCAAATAAAGTTTTGCTTCCACCACTCCACATCAAACTGAGGCTGATGAAAAATTTTGTGAAGGCTTTGGAAGTGAACAGTGCATTCACATGTTTGGAAATGCATTCACATACTTGCAATAGAAATTCTCAAGACTTAGTACAGAGAAGATTAAGACAGGCATTTTCATTGAAAATGCCTGTCTACACAAATAAGGCAACTTTTCAAAGACGAACAGTTCGAATGTGTTCTTAGTGATAATGAGAAATCAGCGTGGAAAGCCTTTCAAATTGTTTTGACTGGTTTTCTAGGAAATATTAAATCCAGCAACTACAGGCAGACTGTGAAAGATCTCATTACTTCTTACAAAAAACTGGAGTGCAACATGTCATTGAAGATGCATTTCTTGCACTCACACTTATTGCCGCCAAACTGTGGCGCCATCAGCAATGAACATGGTGAGCACTTCCGTCAAGATATTTCAGCAGTGGAACAAAGATACAAAAGCAAATGGAGTGCTGTGACATTAGCTGATTATTGTTGAATGGCTAAAAGGGATGCTCCCTATGCTGAATACAAGCGAAAGGCAAAAAAGGTCCCATGTTTGATAAAGGTATGTTCGTAGTTACGTTTTACTGCCATTTAAATAAAAAGTATCTTGCATAAATATAAAAAACTACTTTTTTTTGAAAATAAGGGCCAATCTACCATTTTAAGCATTATTTCCGTCTTTAGCACCCAAAAGTCTATAAAGTAATCTTACTTTCATGCCCATAACAAGGTCTTCTTTATCGCCTTCTTCTCACGTTTATATGGGGTCAGCATTTCCGTCCTTAATTCTTTTCCTCCATCCCTCCCTATCCTGAGCTTTTTCTCTCCTCCATCCTCTCTCTTTTAAATTCTCTGCCACCTTGTCTTTCCATCTCAGCTTAGGTCTCCCCCTCTTCCTCTTCCCTATCACCTCCAACTTTTCTCACCTCTTCCCTACATACTCCTCACTTCTTCATTCCACATGTCCAAGCCACCTCAACCTAGATTCCTGCATTTTTTTTTACTCAGAGGCCCCACCTTAACCGTACTTCTGATGTAGTCGTTTCTTATCCTGTCCTTCCTCGTCACACCACACATCCATCTTAGCATCCTCATCTCCGCCACTTCCATCTTTTTCTCCTGGGCCCTTGTAATCGTCCATGTCTCAGCACTGTACATCAATGCGGGTCTAACCACAGTTTTATACACTCTTCCCTTCATTCTACAATTTACTTTCTTATCACACAGCACCCCACTCATCTTTCTCCAGTTCAACCATCCACATTGCACTCTATGCTGTATTTCTGCACTCAGTCCTCCATTCCTTTCAACGTTCGATCCCAGATACTTAAATTTCGAAACTGATGATAGCCTTTCCTCCTGCAGTTTTATAGAGCTCTCATCTTCTCCATTTAATACCATATATTCTGTCTTTGTTCTACTTATCCTCATGCCTCTCTCTCTTCCAACGCTTTCCTCCATTCCTCCAATTTCTTCTCTAACTTTCCTTGAGATGATTCGCACAGTACGATATCATCCGTGAACAGCATACTCCATGGTGCTCTACTCTTCATTTCTCTCACCAACACATCCATTACCAGATCAAACAGATATGGGCTGAGAGCTGATCCCTGGTGCAGTCCAACTTCTACAGAGAACCCCTCAGTCATTCCTGCACTACTCTTAACCTGAGGCACCGCTCCCTTGTACATTTCCTTCACAAGCCTTATGTACTTTTCTGATGCACCCTTCTCCCTCATGCATCTCCATACCTCTTGTCTGGGCACTCTATCATATGCTTTTTCCAGGTCTATGAACACCATGTGCAACTCTACTTGCATCTCCCTATATCTTTCCATCACTTGCCTTAAAGCAAAGACCGCATCTGTTGTTCCTCTTCCCGGCACGAAACCAAACTGTTCCTCTCCTATTTCCATCTCCTGCCTTATCCTTTCTTCCACAATTCTTTCCCAGATTTTCACCGAATGAGACATTAACTTTATCCCCCTGTAGTTCCCACATTCTTGCACATCCCCCTTTCCATTATAGATTGGTACAAGTATACTTTCCCTCCACTCATCGGATATCCTCTCCTGCTGCCACAGTTTTTCCATAAAGTCCCATAGGATATCGATCCTTTCTTCTCCCAGTCTTCTCCATACCTCTACTGGTATCTGGTTAGCACCTACTGCTTTCCCCCCTCTTCATTTTTCTGAGTGCACTTTCCACTTCTTTCCTGCTTATGCCTTCCACTACTCTTTCATTCTTCTCTCCATCCTTGCATAGTGCTCTTGGGTTTTCCTCATTTAGTAACTTCTTAAAATAGTCTCTCCACCTTTCCTTAACCTTCTCCTTGTCCTGTATAACCACTCCCATCCCATCTTTAATCTGTTTTATTAATGAGAAGTCCTTTGATGCCTTGTCTCTCGCTTTGGCTATTCTCATCAATTGCCTATATCCATCTTTCCTTTCCAGTTCCCCATAGGCCTCGTCCACTGCCCTTGCCTTTGCTATTGCCACAGCCCTTTTTGCCTCCTTATTTGCTAATTTATATGCTTCTTTATCTTCCTGGCTACCTGTTAAATCCCATCTTTTCTTCTTCTCCTTCTTTTGTTTTATCACTGCTTGCACTTCCTCATTCCACCACCAGGCCTCCTTTCCCTCTGGCACTCCCTTTCCTGATGTTTTCCCCAACAACTCTTCTCCAACTTTCCTTATGATACAACTATTTAACTTCCACCATTCTTGTACATCTTCTGGTAACTTTATTCCTTTTAGCACCTTTTCCCTGAACTCCTTCTTCAAACACTCTTCTTTCAATCTCCACCATTTTATCCCCCCCCCGTCTTGAATATTCCCTACTTTTGTCCACTGCAATCGACCACGAGCAATCTATGTTGTGCAGACACACTTTCTCCGTTTATCACCTTGCTGTTCCTCATTTCCTTTAGATGCCTCCTACAGCACATGATATAGTCCATCTGGCTTGTCCTTTCCCCACTCTTGTATGTTATCAGCTGGCTTTCTTTCTTTTCAAAGTAGGTGTTAACTATTGCCAGGTCGAATTGTTCTACTATCCTCTCCCCTTCTCTATTTCTTTCCCCAAATCTCCACCTTCCATACACTCTTCCTTCCTCTCTCTTGCTTCTTCCTAGATGTCCATTTAAATCGCCTCCAACAATCAACCTCTTCTTCTCAGGTATTGCCATGACCACTTGATCCATTTCCATCCAAAAACTGTCCTTTTCTTCTTCCTCGCATCCTACTTGCGGGGTATATGCACATACTATTGTCGTCAAGTGTCCACTTCCAGTTTTATGCTCATAATCCTATCACTCCTTCTGTTAACCTCACACACTCCATCTTTTAACTCCTTATCAGCTACAATACCTACTCCATTTCTTCCTCTCTCATCCGCTCCCCTAAAGAACAACTTCTACCCTTCACCGAGCTCTTTTGCTTTATTTCCCTTCCACCTTGTCTCTTGTAGGCATAGGATCTTCACTCTTCTTCTTTGCATCAAATCCACAATATCTCTGCTCTTTCCATTCATCATCCCAATGTTCAGTGTTCCTATTCTAACACTTTTCATCCTCTTCTTCTCTAGCCGGACTAACTTCTTTAACTGAACCTGTCCTTTGTTCAGTAGCCCTGATCCTTTTCTCACAGTTTCCGGGCGACGTGACTGTGCGTCGCTTATGGAGTACGCCCTAGCCATTCCACATCTATTTTCTGTCATTCTGTCATTTTCTTTTGTTTTGGCATAGTTTTTTTTTTTACGGCCGGATGCCCTTCCTGATGCCAACCCTCACCATTTTATCTGGGCTTGGGACCGGCACCTATTGAGGCTGGCTTGCCCCCCTCGGTGGCTGGCTTATGCCCATAACAAGATATGACCCAAAATTTGTTGTGTGTTATTAATGCATGAAGAGTCATTGTTGTTAATCAGATCAAGAGTATTGCTTTCTCTCATGCCTTTCTAACATTCTGGTTTAAAAAAAAAAAAAAGTTATCCAATAAATCCACAGAAGGCTTAATACTGTGTGAGTGACCAACTGAAGTTCAGGCAATATTTGGAAAGTTAAAATTCCCCCCCCCCCTCCCATCTGTATGAGAGATTCTGATTTACTGGCCCACAGTATTTGTCCATATAGTTGTTGATTATGTTCATCACAGCAATTTTGCCTGTAACACACTCCTCTCATTTTGGTTTTCCCAGTGCTTATGTCACACCAAACTGAATGAAAATTGCACTTGCCACCAATGTCTACTGGATTTACTGCCTTAGGTTTTATGTGCATCATAACTAAGATCATAATTTTCCCTCTCTCCTGTTGTCTCTATCCTTTCTGTACGTTTTGAACTCCCCATATTTAAATTCTGCATCTCTTATATCTGAGTGATGCTGTGTCTGTGATATCTCCACAATTTCTGGACTTAATCAGTACTGCAGTTAATCAGATTTGTTTACTATGCTCCTAGTGTTATTGTGCATGCAAGTATACACGTTCCTCTTTTTGCTTTTAGTAACAATAAATAATCCATGTATTTACTTATCTCATGATGACTCTTGGCAGGTCTTGTAGTCTCACACCTCATGTTTCAGGCTGCTGCCTCTTTCAATAGAAAGAGTGAAGTAATAGAATCACTTAGACATCTACCTGTGCTGTGTTAATCTGTTAGTTTGTGTAACATGTGAGAAGCCAGTTGCTGATTTCTTCTATACTGTTCATTGAAAGGGATGGGAGCATGCCAGCTACTGTGATATCTATCAGGATGGATCGATAATTGAGAGAAAAGGATCTCTGTATGTAGCAATGTGTGAGACAGGGTGAACATAGGTGAAGTGCTTCTGTTGGAATGAGCAACATCCTGGAAAGCAATGTGCTAGGTTTCAAGAACTGCTGGGAGTCATCATGGAACAAGTAAATACATGGGCTGTGTTAGGGTAATTAACAATAAGAACAGGTGCATGTACACCAATACTAGGAGTATAGTAAATAAATTTGATGAATTTGAAGTGCTAGTCAAGACATCGAAGGCGGATATTTTTGTGATATCAGAGACGTGGTGTCACACAGATATAGGGAATGCAGAATCGGAATTTGGGGTGTACAATATGTACAGACAGGATGGAAGGGAGGAGGGGTTATGCTGTTAATTAAGAAACACAAAATCTAAGGCAGTGCATCCAGTTGACATAGGTGGACAGTACAATGTTGAACAGTTTGGTGTGACATAAGCACTGGGAAAGCAAAAATGAGAGTAGCAGTGTGTTATAGGCCAAATTACTCTGATGACTACAATGAACAGTTGTATGGAGAAATAGAGTGGGCCAGTAAATCAGAATGTCTTATAATGGGGGATTTTAACTTCCCAGATATTGAATGGAACTTGTGGGTTGGGCACATGCACACTAGCAAGACTTTTGTGGATTTATTGGAGGATTGTTTTCTACAGCAGCATGTTTGAGGGGCAAACAGAGGGAGTGATACTCTGGATCTGATCATCAGCAATGATTATTCATGATAAAGGAATCACTAGGTGGCAGTGATCACAGTGTACTGATGTGGCATTTACTTTAAGATATAACTACCATCAAGGGTAAAGGAAAGGATTTTTGCTTTCGTTAAGGTGACTACAGTGGTCTCAGACAGTTTTTAAATTCTATACAGTGGGACCAACTGATGATGTTACCAACAGCAAATTCTAAATGTGATGCATTCAAAGAAGCAATCTTGGAAGCCACTAGGTTTTTTGTTCCAAATAAAAATACTGTTCAAGGTTTAGGCCTAAATGGATTTCACGTGAACTAATTAATACTCATGACAACGAAGAGCATGGGATACATATAAATTATCAGACAACACAGAAGACTGTAGATATAAGCTAGTCTGTAATCAAGTCACAAAGGAAGAGGCTCTGGGTGCCAAGCACAGCTCGAGCCAGTGTCGGAGATTGTTAGGTTAGATGGAACAGTAACATCAGTTTGAGTGGCTATCGTTTGATGTTTTTTTGCAATATTGGCACAGGTACGATTAGATTATTTTCTTTTTCTTGCTTCATTTTTCTTCCTTCTTTTTTTTCTTTTTCTTCCTTCATTTTCTTGCTTCCTGATAAATAACTTTGTTTTCAACTTTGTATTTCACAATTTTTTTCTCTATTTTCCACCGATCACATGTCTTAGAGTAAGCAGGATGGTGGTTACCTTTGTAGTTGGGACAGGTCATTTCTTTCGCCAAACAATCACTTTGACAGTGATTGGAGGATCCCCAGTTGGGACAAGCTGGGTTCCCTCTGCATGCCGTTTGAGAGTGACCATACTTTTGGCATTTATAACATCTCATCGGATTAGGACTCAGACCAAGCAAGTAATACGCCTCTTATGATACCAGTAAAATCTCCTCCTCTGCCAGTGATTGCTACTACTTCAAATAATCCTAGTTAGACTTCAAAAAAGATTATTCAGGACACATTGATGGATGCAGAGTACTCATTGAAACAGGAAGATCTGATTCTGGAAATATTTGTAGAAGAAGATATAGACACCGATTGCCCTACCTTTCCAAAGAGACAAACCAAAGCCAGAATGCCATAAGACAGCCACATCAGGTACAGCTTCTACTAAATTAAAATAATGCCTTTTATTTACAGTGGAATTGTAGAGGCTTTCGTGGCAACATTGACGACATTCAGTACTTAATTAGACGCTACTCTCCATTGGGTTTCTGTCTGCAAGAAACCTATTTAACTCCTAACATTTCCATTTCCATAAAAAATTACTCAATCTATCAAAGGGATCAGAATACATCCGATTCTGCTCGTGGTGGTGTAGCTATTTTGATTAACTCAAAGATCCCTGCTAGCCAAATCATTCTCCAAACCCAAATTGAAGCAGTTGCTGTGTGTCTTATTACTCAGATTGTGTTTACACTAATCTTAGTCTATCTCCCACCAAATTATACCTACTCTTATAATGATCTTGAAGAATTTTTAATGTTACCCTCCCCTGTCTGCTTGCTAGGAGATTTCAATGGCCACCATCCTTTATGGGGATCCTCTAAATTAGATAGACAAGGCCAACTGATCGAAACTCTACTAGACAAACAAAACCTCATGATTCTTAATAGTGGTGCACACACCTACCCCGGCCGACCGGGCTAGCCGGGTGGGTAAAGTGCCTGCTTGGCAACCCAAAGGTCGCGGGTTCGAATCCTGCCTCGGGCTTGGATCAAAGTACTGCAAAAATCTTGGGAGGTGCATTATGGCCACAGAAGCCGATGCGCCAACAACTACCAAAAAAAAAAACAAAAAAAAAAACACACACACACCCATATACAGTTACGAACTGGACAAACTCTGCAATTGACCTCTCAATTTGTTCCCCAGTACTGTTTCCAGTCATTCAGTGGTCTGCTCTGGATGATTCCATGGGCAATGACCATTTTACAATTGTTTGTAACCTGCTCACTGCACAACCACCATTAGACCAACCCTGCAGGAAATGGAAATTTTCTAAAGCCAATTGGGCCAAATTTCAGTCAGCACTCTGGACAAAAAAAACTATTTCAACTACACCCTATAGAGAAAGTAACTGATTATATCACATCCTGTCTTTTAGTTACAGCTAAATACTCAATTCCATTATCAAATTCCTCAACCCGACGGCACTTCAACTACTGATGGTATGAAGAGTGCATGAATGCAAAGAAGGAAAAAAATAAAGCATTCAATATATTCCGTCAATCTCCAACCACAGCTAATCTAATTAGCTACAAGAAGCTAAGGGCAAAAGCGGAGTTCATTCAAAGTCAAGCCAAGAAAGATTCTTGGACTCTGTTTGCATGTACTATCAATAGAAATACCGACTCCAAATTAATATGGAAGAAAATTAGGCAGCTTTCTGGGAAGTTTCCAATCATCCCTTCCCCAATTCTTTCCTGAAATGGGTAAGAACTGTCTGCTCCTCTAGATATAGTGAATGCCTTAGGCAAAACCTTTGCTCAGGTCTTAGCTGCATCAAACCACTCCCAGTTTACAAAAAATTAAAACCGCCACTGAACAGAGACCCATCAATTTTAGAACTTCACTATCTCTTCCGTATAAAAGGCCGCCGTAGCCTAGTGGTCAGGCGCGCGGGTGCATAAGTACCTGTGCCTTGAGTGATCGGGGTTCAAGCCCGTGACTACTGAATACGGTGCTGTTTCTTGTATTCTATCTATCTTGTGAACTCCTCTGACCGTTTGGTCATCCCGGAGTATATAAAAAAATAAATAAATAAAATGATCAGCCTCTTCAATATTGTGAACTTTTACAGGCCTTCAGAACAACACGAAACAGTGCCGCTGGGCCAGATGGCATATATTATATCATGCTATATGGTATATATTATATCATGCTTACAACTGCTGCTAGTCTTCTTTAACCGGATCTTCCTGGAAAAGATCCCTCCAGTCCTAATAGTTACAGACCAATCTCTCTGTCAAGTAGCCTTGTTAAAATTCTTGAAAAAATGATCCACAGTCGACTCACTTGGATCATTGACACTCAACATCTACTGAGGAATTGTCAACATGGCTTTCGCAAAAACAGGTCCTCTTTAGATCTGATGATTAAGGCTGAATCCGAAATTCGCAATGCCTTTATGAAAAGCGAACACATTGTTATGGTCTCCATCGATGTAGAGAAGGCATTTGATACTACCTGGCGGTATAGCATTCTCAGTGACCTTCAGAATCTTGGTCTACGAGGCAACCTGCCTATATTTATTAGGAACTTCCTCTAGAGCCACTCTTTCCAGGTTTGATACCAAAACTTCTTTTCTTCTACATTCTTGCAGGAAGGAGTACTACAGGGGTCAGTATTTCGCACAACCCTATTTGCCCTTAGAATTGATTCCATTACAAAAGAACTCCCAAATACTGTGGAGGCCTATCTTATATGCTGACGATCTCTCTATTTCTTGCCATTCTCAGAACATGAGATCTGTTTGAGCAGCAATTGCAGATGCCCCTCAATAAAGTACAAAAGTGGGCTGAGTTCAATGGATATCGTCTTTCCCATCAGAAAACAGTTGCGATCCACTTTTGCAATCACCGTAAATTGCATATAGACCCCGAACTTCAGATATCAAATTCCACCATTCCGATTGCCAACAATATCAGATTCTTGGGATTGACCCTTGACAGCAAGTTAAACTTCTTTGAGCACATTAAAGTAATACGTACTACCTGTCTGAAAAAGCTGAACATGCTAAGAGCTTTATCTGCCCTGTCTCTTGGGAGCAGATTGTACAACCTTGCTGCTCTTATATAGTGTACTGATTAGATCCCGTTTGGATTATGGTGCCTCAGTTTATGATTCTACCCGAAAGAGCGTATTATGCTGGCTTGATCCTGTACAACACAATGCACTGTGGATTTCTCTTGGTGCTTATAGGACATCTACAACCTATAGTCTATATATTGAAGCTCATGAGCCCCCACTGTACCTCCACAGAAAAATGTTACTACTTAAATATGCAATCAAAATACAAAATTGTACACTGCACCCCATTCAGCCGTACCTCTTTAATCCACCATTTCACACTCTATTTAAATAAACCAAGTAAAATACGACCAGCAGGCCTACGGCTCCTGCTGATCTTAAATTTTCACAGAATTTGAATGTTCCTCTGCACAATAGGCAGCAGATAAAGAATTATTTTCACCCACCATGGACTCCCTTTCCTCATCTGACATGTGATACTTATTTTCTCCAATGGGGAAAGAATCGTCTGCCTACTCTGAATGTGCAACAACTCCATGCTAGTCATATTCAAAACTATTTTGACTTCTTACTGATATATACTGATGGTTCCAAATCTAATTCAACTGTTGGAGCAGCAGCAGTGTTTCCCCCTGCTATCATATCGGCTTCTCTTCCACTCAAGTACAGCAACTTTTCAGCGGTACTATTTGCAATACAGTTAGCTCTAGAAAATTTTACTCTTCACCCATCTGCAAAATATTTAGTTTACACCAAATTCCTCAGCTCAATTAGAGCAATGCAGAATCCCTCTCATAAGGATCACCCTGTTTTAAATCATCAGGAATTAGCTGTTGAAAATTGAACATTGTCAGCAACAAGTGAATTTTTGCTGGATTCCAGCACTTTCAGGCATTAAAGAGAATGAATTGACTGATATTTCTGCTAAAAATCCATCAACCTTAGACTTGACCTCTGTCTTCATTCCAGTTTCTGATTATAGTATCATAATTCAAATAGCATACTATGCACAGTGGACAGAGCTATGGCATAAACAAACAAGTAATAAACTTTTCCAGTTGAAACAGGACCCAAAATTTCGGCACTAATGCATGCAGATAGTTCAGTGAGAAGAAGTGGTACTTGCACGAATGAGAATAGGGTATACTCCTCTGACTTACCTCCATCTACTCACAGACGATGATCCTCCTCAGTGTCCACACTGCTCTGAACATCTAACAGTCAAACATATTTTGATTGACTCTCCACACTATCAACAACATCAAACTTCAATATTTCATTCTCTGGCTAATCTCTGACAATGGATCTAATCTAATCTCTAACATTAAATCATATCATTCGTGAAGATGCAAATATTGATGAACTTTTCTGTTATTTGAAACAAATAGGAATGTATGAATGACTATGATTAGTTTCTGAGATGAAATGAAATTGAACTGGCTTCATATTAATTATTTTTATTTTTTATTTTTTTTCAACACTATTATGAATAAGTGCACTATAGCTACATCAGCTTGTGTGCCATTAAACACACACACACACACACACACACACACACACACACACACACACACACACACACACACACACACACACACACACACACACACACAAGAAGATTGGCAAGCAAAGGCAGATTACAAGAAATCTTTGGCAAAGCAGTGACTTCTGTACTTATGTAAATTCTTCAAGAAAGGAGATGAATCAGATTGGTCCACTTGATATCGATGGTTTGACCACTGAAGTAGTTGATAAACCGAGTGAGTGTTTTGCATCTACATTCAGAAATGTCAGAAATTTATCAAACTCTAAGAGGAAGCTAAAGGATTTTGTAATAACTGAGAGCAAAGTGGAGGAGAAATTGTTGAAGTTAAACATAAGAAAGGCACCTGGAGTGGATGATTTAATATCCAGTTATATTAAGGGAGCAGCAAAGGAAGTAAGCAAACCCTTAGCCCTAATTAAGAAAGCATCCATGGATTCAAGGGAGGTCCCCACGGATGGGAGATGTGCAAATGTAAGAGGGATCAAAGGGTGACATGAGTAATTACAAACCTGTTAGTTTAACTTCTTTTCTGGGGATTGCAGGATTATGTAGACAAGACTATAGTTATAGTTCAGATATAGCATGGGTTTATTGAGGGTAAATCTTGTCTGACCAATTTGATTTGATACTAGGATATTGTCACAAAGGAACTGGATGCAAAAAATAATTTTGATATCATATACTTCAGGATAGCTTCTTTTGATACTGTTGCACATAATTGTATCTCTTTTGTAAATATGTATTGAAAACCCCTGGCACCACCATGTTGTGACTGGACTAATATGTATGTCATGCTGCAATTAAAAATTCTGTTCCATTCTGTAAAACAGTGTTGTACAACTGGAGCAGTATTGCATTAAGGGCAAGTTGCTGCTATAGATAAAGGGATGGCCGAGTGGGAGAAGACAGAGAGTGGTAATCAATGGACACTGCTCTTTGTGGGCTAATTTTATTAGTGGAGTCCCCCAGGGTTTAGTGTTAGGCCCTCTGTTGTTTTTTCTATTTATCAATGATATTGATGACTTTATATCGAGGCTTAACGTCCAAATTTGCAGACAATACGAAGGTTAGCAGGGTTGTTAATGACAGTAATGACACCGTTACTGCAACAGGATCTAGCAGATGGGCTGAGAGGTGGCAACTGAAGTTTAACATTGACAAATGCAAAGTACTGCATATGGGTAGCAGTAACCCTAGAGTAACATACCACTATGTGGTGCAAACTCAGGGTAGTGGAGAATGAAAAAGACCTGGGGATTATTGTGTAGCCAGATATGAAGTTTTCTGAGCAGTGCAGGCAGGCAGGCTGCTAGAACAGCCTGTGGGGTCTTGTCTATGAAATACAGGAGTTTTGCTAGCAGGGATAAGGAGATGATTATCCATTTGTATAAGGCAATCAGTCAGGCCACACCTTGATTACTGCATACAGTTATGGAAGCCTCATTTTAGGAAGGAAGTAGAACAACTGGAACGAGATTGGTGAGAGGAAGAAAGGGTTGCTCTTACCAAGAAAGGCTTGAGTACTGCAAATTGCAGCATCTGGAGATTAGGCACCTGCGAGGAGATCTGAATGAAGTGTATAAGGCTTTGAATGGGTTGAGGAAGCTCAATGCTGATGGAATTCTTCCTCTTGCTGAGATTATGCACCTGAGGGGGCATAAATTCAAATCGAGGAAAGACAGTTGCAGAATAGATATGCAGGAATTTGCATTTAGCAGCAGGTGGTTGATTGCTGGAACAAACTTCCCTCTGTTGTTGTGGAAGTTGATAGCTTGAATAAATTCAAGGAGGAACTAGACAAATTTTTGCAGTGAATGGATGAGTGAAATGGGAAGATTTTTTTTTAAATTTTTATTTTTTGGCTGATGCTGTATAAGCTTGCTTTCTTGTATCATATGCCCCTACTAATGCTAGTGCTAAAGTGCTCAAAGTTATAGATGATGACCACTCCACTTAACAGCTTCATTGTACTTTGTAAAGTATTGAAAATTCCAAAATAATACCTGCAAATTCTTCTGACAAATTCAAGACTATCATTTTTCAGTCTTCTTCTGTAGTGTGTATAAATATTACATTCCAGCATTTATGTGAATACCAGGCTCGGGAACACAATAAAAACATAAATCATCCTTAACCAGTCCTAGAGTAAAAAAGTTACAATTTAAGATTATGAGAGGTTATCAAAAATGTATCATAAAGACTAAATTACAACCCCAGCTTATTCATCAAAATTCTGTTTTTACACTAGAAATAAAATTATACAAATCTACCATTCTCGGACTCATGCTACACTATCTGCCACTTAGTACTGGTAGGGGCAAATGATGCAGGAAACAGACTTTACTACATTACCTGTCCATTCCTTTCAATAATATGTCTAATCCTGACTTAAATTTATTCAAAATACCTACTTCCATAACACCACATGGAAGTTTTTCCCAACAATTCAGTTACTCTCTGAAAGCAAATTTTCTCACAGATATCCTGCAACCATCCTTTCTCAGTTTAAGTTTATTTCATCTTATGTGTGTGTTATCTGAGTAAGAGTAAGATTGCCATCAGCATTTAGTTCACTCAATCCATCCGAAGCCTTAAATGTCACAATCAGGTCTCCTCACAGGTGGCTAGTTTCCAGATTGTGTATTAAGAATTTGCAGATAAAGGAACCACTAGGTGGCAGTGATCACAGTGTGCTGAAGTGGGATTTACTCAAAGAGGTAACTACCGTCAGGGGTAAAGGAAAGGGTTTTTGCTTCCGTAAAGGGGAGTACAGTGGTCTCAGACAGTTTTTAAATTCTGTACAGTGGGATCAACTGACGATGTTACAAACAGTAAATTCTAAGTGGGAAGCATTCAAAGAATTAATCGTGGAAGCTACTAGACTTTATATACCGATTAAGAAATATCGTTCAAGGTTTAGGCCTAAATGGTTATCAAATGAACTAATGAGACTCGTGACAGAGAAGAAAAATGCATGGGATGCATATAAATTATCAGGTGACGCAGAAGCCTGTGGCAGATATAAGCTAGTCTGTAATCAGGTCACAAAGGAGGTTCGGCAGGCGAAGGCGGATTACGAGAAATCTTTGGCAAAAGATGCTAAGAAAAACAGCAAGGATTTCTTTACTTATATAAACTCTAAAAGGAAGGGGATGAATATGATTGGACCACTTGACATCGCTGGTTCGACTGTTGATGATCCTGCTCAGATAGCAAACAAACTGAATGAGTATTTTGCATCTACATTCACACGTGAGGAATTATTACAGTTTGAAAATGGAAGAAGGTTATCAAATTGTAGCAGTGTGCTTAATGATTTTGTAATAACTGAGAGCAAAGTGGAGGAGAAATTGTTGAAGTTAAACATAAGAAAGGCACCTGGGGTGGATGGGATCTATCCAGTTATTTTAAAGGAGGCGGCAAAGCAACTAAGCAAACCCTTAGCCATAATTATGAGAGCATCCTTGGACTCAGGGGAGGTTCCCACGGACTGGAGATGTGCAAATGTGTCCCCAATTCACAAAGGTGGATCGAAGGGTGACACGAGTAATTACAGACCAGTTAGTTTAACTTCTGTTCCGGGTAAAATAATGGAGTCGCTGGTTAAAGATGCATTGCAGGATCATCTAGACAAGACTGCAGCGATAACTCAAACACAGCATGGGTTTGTTAAGGGAAAGTCTTGTCTGACAAATTTGATTGGTTATTATGATGTGGTCACAAAGGAACTGGATGCAAAAAATAATTTTGATATCATATACTTGGATTTCAGGAAAGCTTTTGACACTGTTGCGCATGGAAGACTACTGTACAAATTGGAGCAGAATGGTATTAAGGGTAAGTTGCTACAATGGATAAAAGGATGGTTAAGTGGGAGAAGACAGAGGGTGGTAATCAATGGGTGCTGCTCTTCGTGGACTAATGTTATTAGTGGAGTCCCACAGGGTTCGGTGTTGGGTCCACTGTTGTTTTGTGTATTTATCAATGATATTGATGAAGGTATATCAGGCTTAATGTCGAAGTTTGCAGATGACACAAAGGTTGGCAGGGTTGTTAATGACAGTAATGGCAGTGTGCTACTGCAACAGGATCTAGATAATTTGGGCAGATGGGCTAAGAAGTGGCAACTGAAGTTCAACCTTGACAAATGCAAAGTACTGCATATGGGTAGAAATAACCCCAGAGAAACGTACCAACTGTGTGGTACTACACTTAAGGTGGTAGAAAATGAAAAAGACCTGGGAGTAATTGTGCAGTCAGATATGAAGTTTTCTGACAGTGCAGACAGGCTGCTAGGGCGGGTCATGTGGTTTTGTCAATGATATATAGGAATTTTGCTAGCAGGGAAAAGGAGGTGATTGTCCCTCTGTATAAGGCAATGGTCAGGCCACGCCTTGAGTACTGCGTACAGGTCTGGAGGCCTCATTTTAGGAAGGATGTAGATTTGCTTGAGCGTGTACAGAGAAGAGCAACACGATTGGTGAGGGGAATGAAGGGATTCTCTTACCAAGAGAGGCTTAAGTTCTGCAAATTGCAGTGGCTGGAGACTAGGCACCTGCGCGGTGATCTGATTGAGGTCTATAAGGCCTTGAATGGGTTGAGCACGCTGAATTCTGATGGGATCCTTCCACTTGTTCAGATTACCAACCTACGGGGACATAAGTTCAAATTAAGAAAGGACAGATGTAGAATAGATGTGCGGAAATTTGCCTTTAGCCAGCGGGTGGTTAATTGCTGGAACAAACTTCCATCTGTCGTTGTAGAAGTTGATAGGTTAAATAAATTTAAGGAGGAACTGGACAGGCATTTGGAGGGAATGGTGTGATTTTTTTTTTTTTTTTTTTTGGCTGATGCTGCATAAGCTCCTACACTTGCTTTCTTGCATCATGTGCCACTACTACTACTACTACTACTACTACTACTACATGTTTTTTTTTAACAGAAATGAAGCCTTTCCTGATAAGAGTACTCTTTTGTTCCCTCTCGCTAATCTTGTTGCTCTTCTCTGCGCCTGTAAATGAGGTTTCCAAACTTGTATGTAGAACTCGAGATGTTGTCTACCATTGCCTTACATAGTGCAAAGTTTGTTTAGGGTCAAACGGCACCAGGGGTTTCCCTCATCTCTGTGTGGTATACATTGTTTTGTGATACAGAACACTGTAAAGGCCAGAGATTTAAAAGTATATGGGTATTGTTTACATGTAATGTTGTGTAGCATTGTTCCTCTGGCCATTTAGCCGCCACACCCCTGCTGAGGTCTGACAGTGCCTGCACTTCTCCCTGTGGAGGCAGACTAGGTACACCAGTAGTTTAGGATAATTATTCTGGCAGGTCCTGCCACCTAATTTCCTGCGATTTCAGTCCTTAACGAAAAAAAAAAAAAAAAAGTGCACACACGTGGAGTGATCGCGGCAGGGATAGTGCTAGAATTTGAAGGGGTGAAAGTTTTGTGGTCAAAGCAATTTGGGTGTGGTTAAATTTGGATGTGTAGAGTGTTCGCTGGCATACAGATAAAGTGTGGGGGGATTGTAGGCTGGGGGAAGAGGTAGAAATATGGGGACAATAGAGAAGGCGACCCCAGAGAGTTAGTGAGGCAGGCCCATGCCTCACCAGGCGAAAGAAGGGGGACGACAGGGGGAAGGAGACAGAGCAAGTCTCCCCCCCTGCCGGTTCAGATTGCCAATAGTGACATTGGGCAGCGTAGCTGCACTGTCATTCACGGTCCGGTCCAGTATTTTGTATGATTGAGATGCAGGTCTAAGTTTGGGATGTTGTCTTCTAATCCAGTTCTTGTTCTTGATGTAGGTGTCTTCTTTTTAGTTCCTTTTATAGTCATTAGTGAGTGTGGTTACGTGTGATGTTTTCGGTCCTGCGAGTTGGTGGTGTTTGAAATTCACTAGTGGGTAACCAGTGGCTTGTCTTTGTCTGTTTTTGTTTTTTTCAGGGTTAAACAGTAGGCTCTAGGGTGGTTCCGGTAGGGTCCTTAGTCTGGTAAACATCTCTTGGGCAAATTGTGAGAGAGCCTGGTAATGGTCCTCCTCCAACAGTATGAGGTGCTCTCGATCCTTTATGTTGAAATGGATATTCGTGATGAGATGGCAACGGAGGTCTTTGTAGAGGGGGCAATCATGCATTAAATTCTTCCGGGTTTGCGTGGCATAGTGGTGATTCTACAATTCCGAAGGCAGCCAATTTTGAATTGAAAGATCCATGCCCTGTGAGCAGAAAAGTGGTGTAGAGGCCAGGTGAGAACTAGGGTGGTTGGTGTGGTTAGAATTGCAGGATGTCCAGGATAAATTTCTGGGTCATGGCACCCTTGGTTGAGTCTGTCCATCTGGATTGCTATATTTTTCCAAGGAAGGTTGTAAGGTGTTTCTTCTCTGTTGCAATGTTACTGATTGGGTTGGTGGTGGTGAAACCAATACAAGTCACTGTTCTTTCCTTTGAAAGGTGGTAGAGTAGGCCACAGTGGATGATTTCCAGGTCTAGGGGGAAGACTTGTTGTTCACTACGTATGTAGTGAGCACCCACAATGAGATACAATTAAAATGATGCCTTTCACAGTACATACGTAGTTCAAATTTATGGGTAAATTATGATGTATCTACACCGATATTATTAGCCATATGGTGCAAGAAAGTCTGAGGCTTATGCTTCACCGGCCAAAAAAAAAATTTTTTTTTTTTTTTTTTTGGCCGGTGAAGGCCAAAAAAACAACAAAATAAATTTTTTATTTTTATTTTGTTGTTATTCATATGTTTATTTTATTTTATTTTATTTTATTTTTATTATTCATGTTTTTATTTTTATGTATCAGTGTAGTGTACAATTTTTAAGCCTTACATATTTACAGTGGTGGACAAAAAAACTGCATCGTCTGAAAAAATATAGTCACATTTGTAGAAAGGAATCACCAAGAAAGAGAAGAATGATAATATCCAGCTCAGGACCCTGGGTGTGCCAAGCCCATACTCACCGAATGTGAGCCCCTCGGTAAGAAATTGTTTTGCATTTAATCGTCTAATACATTAATCATCAATAAACCTAATCCTCGTTTGTCTTTCCTTTCTTAAAGGCAAATTGAAATGAGGATTCTTATCCTTGCTTCTTGTATTCTGTCCCTGACAATGCCAGGATGCTATCAGTCTCTCATACATTTTCTCTATTCCTGACAATAATGCAATGGGCCTATAGCAAGTTCATCAGCCTTCTTTAATAAGATATTTAGTAGTAACTCCTGTATATCACTATTTCCAACAAGCAAGTATATCACACACTGATATATAGTGTGTATATTACACACTATTTCCAACAGGCAAGTATTATATATATCAAGTGAAATGTCTGGTTTTATACTATGAAACCTTTTTTTAACTATGTTAACTATAATATAAAAAAGTCTAGAATCTTTACCAGACTTAGTTGTGTGTCATTCTCATTTTCTCCATCATCTCTAGGAAATAATGTACGTAATGATATTATATACATTATTTCCTGGAGATCAAGTATTTCCTATTGTTTAGGAGATTTGATCCAAGAGGTCAAATCTCGTCAACAATATGAAATACGTACCTGATTTAACTGTACGTTTTCGGATATAATGTTATAAACAAATTTCAAGAGGTTCGAAACCTGAACAACAATTTAATTCAAACCTGAGTTTAAATTAAATTTTGTTGTTATTCATGTTTTTATTTTATTTTGTTGTTATTCATATGTTTATTTTATTTTGTTTTATTTTATTTTATTTTTATTATTCATGTTTTTATTTTTATGTATCAGTGTAGCGTACAATTTTTAAGCCTTACATATTTACAGTGGTGGACAAAAAACCTGCATTGTCTGAAAAAATATAGTCACATTTGTAGTGAAACGTATAAGATATTGTTTGATTACAGTCATTTTGTTTGTTGCAAGGCAAAGGTATTGCATCAGATAACGCTTCTATTGCATCAGACAGTAATTACAAGGTAGTAGTAGTAGTAGTGGCATATGATGCAAGAAATCAAGTGTATGAGCTTATGCAGCATCAGCCAAAAAAAAAAAAAAAAATCACACCATTCCCTCCAAATGCCTGTCCAGTTCTTCATTATCTGAAGGTATTGGTTCAGATAATTCTTCTATTGCATCAGACAGTAATTGCAAGGTATTGCTTCAGATAGCACTTCTGTTGCATCAGACATTAATTGTAAGGTAGTGTATCAGCCGTTTCTATAAATACAGCATTGGAAGGGTATACATGCTCATTAGTATCCTGTTTTGTGGAGATGTAAGCATGCTCCATATGTTCAGTTGACACCAATAAAAAAAAAGTTTAGTTGCTCTGTCCCAAGAAGGGCTTTCTACATGTGTTATCGCTGATAAAATAGGCTGCCACTAGTCAACTGTAACCTGGGTGCTGAATTAAAGTTTGAAACTGGTGATGTGAAGAGAAGACCTGGACCAGGCTGTAAGAGCGTGACTATGCCTTCCCAAGATCAATATTTGAAATGGCTGTGCCTTCGTAATCGCCATGATAGTGCTCCTGATCTAAAACTGGACTTTGAGATGGCCTCTGGTGTTGAAACAAGTGCATGAACTATCCAAAGACAGCTTCCAGAATGTGGTCTGCATGCCTATCGGCCCAAAAAGAAGCCTTTGTTGACCCAACAAATGAGGAATAAGTGACTTGCTTGGGCTAAAACGCATGTTTCATGGAAAGCAATAGGACACTGTCATCTTTTCTGATGAATCGAAATTCAACCTACATGGCTCAGATGGGAAGTGATATGTCAGAAGATGAAAATCGGAGGCATACCATCCTGACTGCATAACACCAACTGTAAAGTTCCCTGCTGGTCAGATGGCCTGGGGATGCATAACAAGCAAAGGGGTGGGTGAATTAAGTTTGTTAATGGAATGGTGAATGCAGAAACCTACATTGCTATCTTGGAGGAGTGCCTGAAACTCGTTATTAGGGATCACCACACAGACATCCAAAACTGCATTTTTCAACAGGACTCCTTGCCACACAGCAAAATTGGTAAGTTTTATGCTGTTTACATTTAATGATGAGTTTATCTTCGTCTCCTAAGGCTTAAAACATACTTCCACCAATGTTTTCCCTCGTGTTTCTCCCTTCTCTTAAGGTGCAGTCATACCTGAGAAATGCTTGCATTGCAGCTTTGGACTGGCCCGGCGACAGTAGATTTGAACCCTATTGAAAATTGCTAGTACATGATGTCATCTAAAGTTGCTCAGAAGAAGTAAGATTCAGCTGCAGGAGAGCATTGTAAGGGTGTGCTACCACAGAATTAGGCAACCGTATATCCAGAAGTTGATTAACTCTATGCCAGATCGTTACAAGGCTGTAATTGCAGCTCAAGGAAGAACAACAAAATATTGAGGACTTATTTTGCTGATTTACAGTACATAATACTATTACATTAACATGTCATTTTAGTTTGTACACGTAAATGCAATAAAATGTATGTTTGGTTGTCATGATTGCAATTTGCATGATTTCTCATATTTCCATTAATTACTCATTTTACCCTTTGCGAACATATTTATGATAATTAGGTATATCAGGTGGAGTCTTTTTATTGGATTTCATTCACAGAGATATACACTGAGTGATAACCGAATTATGACCACCCCTATGAAAACTTAATGCGACCCGTTGACCACGTGAGGTATGAGAGTGTGGAGTTAGTCGACCTCCATAGTGTAGATAAGTTGTCAGCAGTTCATTGGCTAGTGAAATTCCGAGCGTGATAGATAAAAGGAAGGATTTATCGGACTTTGATAAAGGACAGATTGTGGGTGCTTGATGAGCTGGTGCCTCGATTTCCCAAATGGCTGAACTAGAGGGGTGTTCGAGAGTTGGTGTATCAGGACTGGCGTCAAAATGGTCAAAGAACGACCCGACAGCAAAACTGCAAAGGTCAGCGAAAGGTTGATGTTAGAGGTGAGTGCCGGGTCCAACAACTCGTACAGGCGAACAGGCGCAGCACTGTTGAAGAGTTGACTACCCAGTGCAACGTGGGCCAACACGGAACAATATCTGGCATGATCATGCGTCGTACACTTGCACGTATGGGCTATACCAGCAGACAACCCCTACGGCATCCTCTCCTAACCAAGGTTCATTGGTGTAAAAGACTCGTCTGATGCAAAGATCACGCAAGTTGGGCGTTAGAAGACTGGAAGAAGGTGTTGTTGTTGTTTGGTTTTTAGGAGCATTAGCAACCACCGCATATCTCTGGGATATGCGGTGGTCATTCCCTGACCTTTCCGCATCCTCCGTATTTGGTGGTGACGGGCTCGAACCCCGGTCTAATCAAGAAACGTGTGCTATGCACTGCTGCTCCTTCCCACCTGGCTACGGAGGCGCCGGAAGAAGGTGTGCTGGTTGGATGAGTCACATTATTTACTCCACGCCATGGATTGTCGTGTATGGATTTAGCATCAACAACATGATGCTCTTCATCTATCATGCATGGTATCTAAAGTGCAGGCTGTTGGAGGCGGTTGCATGGTGTGGGGCATGTTTCACTGGCAGCAACTTGGACCCCTGATGCATGTGGAACAACGTATCAGTGGTCTCCGCTATCGTCAATTTCTTGCTGACTGTGTACACCCCACTATGTTACACTTTTTCTTGAATGGTGATGGTGTCTTCCAAGATGACAGTGCGCTGAGCCATCGGGCACTTGTTGTGCAGGAATGGTTTGAGGAACACAGTTCTGACTTCCAGCATATGGATTGGCCTCCGAACTCCACTGAAAATCCCATAGAGCACTTGTGGGGCACTATGGAAAGGCATTTCAGGCATCTGGATACACCAATCACCTCCATACCTGCATTGCTGACTGCATTACACACAGCTTGGTTGGCCATACCTCCAGAATGCTTCCGACATGTTGTTTAATCAATGTCATGTCGGATAGCTGCTATACTGAGGGCAAAAGGAGGACCTACGAAGTATTAGGTAGGTGGTCAAAATTCAGTGATCACACTGTATATCCCATCTAACAATTGCATTTCGAACATTTCTGCAACCCACAATGCAGCACAAAACGCATTATTTGCAAAATTCACAATTGATACAGTTTTTTGTCTGTCACTGTAGATCTGTGAGCTTCAATTTCAGTAATCAACCTAGAGCACCTGACTTCCAGATACCTTCTGGCACTTTTACTTCCCCCCTCCCTCATTTTAATCAATTCTCTGCACCACCACAGCACAGAACGTAGAAACTTTCCTTCATTGATTTAAATGAGGCATCACGCAATAGCATTGTCTAATAATTTTGCCTATAATCATCAGTAATATTTTGATTGACAAAGTCATAAATATTTCTCATTATGCTAATTTGATGTTAAATCATTCTATATCATAACTTTTCATTTATAATAGAAATACCAAAGTTCATTTCAAAAGTAATGCTTATATATATGGCTACTGTAGACCTTTGCCCTTATCAACAGCAGCAATTCAGTGCAAACTTTTGTATTGATATATGATTCTTTGTGCATCAAACTATATTTAACTAAACTCTACCACTAAACTCATCAGATTAACTGATGAATTTAGTGGTAGAGAAAAAAAATTCATGGAAAATGCAGAGTAAGTATAAATTAGTCTATAATTAAATTACCCAGGAAGGGGGAGCATAGGTATGTTAAAATAGATAATGGGAAGTCTCTGCTAAGAGTATAAAGGAAAGAAGCAGAGAATTATTTACTTACATTAACAATAGACAACATGGATGAATGAAACTGGTTAACTGCACGCAAATGGCAAACTGTTGATCCTCTACAGGTTACTGGCAAATGGAACATCAAAACTTTTAGACACAATAATGACAGAATCCATAATTTCTTCAGGGGATGTGCCATTATCTTTCCTATTCACAAGGGTGGTTCAAAGGGCAAAGTAAATAATTGCAGACATTCTCTGCAATTATTTATTATTATTCTCTAAATCCGACACACGTTCTAATTTAGATTTGATTTCTGTTCCAGGGAATATAATCAGGTCAGTAGTTAAAGAAGTAATGCAAGATCATCTTGGCAGGATTGGAGGCTTAAGGCAATTGCAGCACTGATAGGCTATAGGGAGATCATGCCTGACTAATCTGATTAGATACTATGAGGTAATCACCAAGGAATTCAATGCAAAAAATAATTGTGCCATTACATATTTAGGTTTGAGTAATGCTTTTGATATTGTTTTTTCAAATAAAAGATTGTTCTATAAATGTGGTATTAGGGACAAGTTAATATTATGGATATAAAGTGCCAGTAGGAGATAGAAAGCAGTTATTAATGGGCACTGCTCTACGTGGACTAATGTTATGAGTGTGGTACTACACAGTTTGGTGTTAGGCTTCTTATTGTATTTTATATTTATTAGTGATATTGATGTAGGTATTTCAAGTTTGATGTCTAAGTTTGCTGATGATACAAAGGTGGAAAAGGGTAGATAATGGCATTAATCATGGTCTATACTTCAAGAAGATATAGTTAAACTAGGCAGATGGATTGAAAAACAGCAATTGAAGTTTAATGATAAATGCATGATACTGCATTTAGGTAGCAGTAATCCAGAATAAAATACCATATGGGTAGCACTAAACTTGTGGCTGTTGATAATGAAAAAGACCTAGAGGTAAATGTATAGTCTGACATCAAGTTCTCTGAGCAGTGCAGACAGGTTACTTGAATAGTCAGGGGAATGCGGTGCAGTCAGGAGTAGTGCAGACAGGTTACTTGAATAGGAGAGGAATGCCAGAGGTGAATTGAACTCTGGCCGTGAGCTAGATGATTTTGTAATAACTGAGAGGAAAGTGGAGGAGAAATTGTTGAAGATAAACATAAAAAAGGCACCCGGGGTGGATGGGATCTATCCAGTTATATTAAAGGAGGCAGCAAAGGAAGTAAGCATACCCATAGCCATAATTATGAGAGCTACTTGGGACTCAGGGGAGGTACCCATAGACTGGAGATGTGCAAATGTGACCCCAATTCACAAAGGAGGATCAAAGTGCGACACAAGTAATTATAGATCCGTTAGTTTAACTTCTGTTCCAGGAAAATTAATGGAGGCACTGGTAAAAGAAGCACTGCAGGATCATCTAGACAAGACTTCAGTTATAGCTCGGACACAGCATGGTTTTGTTAAGGGAAAGTCTTGCCTGACCAATTTGATTGGATACTATGATGTGGTCACAAAGGAACTGGATGAAGGGAATAACTTTGATATCATATATTTGGATCTTAGAAAGGCTTTTGATACTGTTGTACTGCTGAACAAATTGTTGTACTGCTGGAAGACTGCTGAACAAATTGGAACAGTGTGGCATTGGAGGCAAATTTCTGCTATGGTTAAAGGGATGGTTGAGTGGGAGAAGACAGAGTGGTAATCAATGGACACTGCTCATCGTGGACTAATTGTCCCTCGGGGTTCAGTGTAGGGTCCATTGTTGTTTTCTATATTTATAAATGATATTGATGATGGTATATCAAGCTTGATGTCCAAGTTTGCAGATGATACAAAGGTTGGCAGGGTTGTTAAGGACACTAATGACGGTACGCTGCTGCAATAGGATCTAGAAAAGTTGAGCAGATATGCTGAGAGGTGGCAAATGAAGTTTAACATTGACAAATGTAAAGTACTACATATGGGAAGCATAGACTGGAGATGTCTATGCTTACCCCCAGAGTAATGTATCAACTCTGTGGTACTACACTGACAGCGGTAGAGAATGAAAAGGACCTGGGGGTAATTGTGCAGGCAGATATGAAGTTTCCTGAGCAGTGCAGACGGTCTGCAAGAGCAACTCATGGTGTTTTGTCAATGATATACAGGAATTTTTCTAGTAGGGATAAGGAGGTGATTATCCCCTTGTATAAGGCAATGGTCAGGCCACACCTAGAGTACTGTGTACAGGTCTGAAGGCCTCATTTTAAGAAGGATGTTAAGCTGTTGGAATGAGTACAGAGAAGGGAACAAGATTAGTGAATGGAACAAAGGGTTGCTCTTACGAAGAAAGACTTGAATTTTGCAAATTACAGTTTTTGGAGACTAAACACCTGCGAGGTGATCTGATTGAGGTGTATAAAGCCTTGAATGGTTTGAGCATGCTCAATGCTGATGTGATTCTTCCTCTTGCTCAGAATAATCACCTGAGAGGGCGATAAATTCAAATTGAGGAAAGATAGATGTGCGGAAGATTGCCTTTAGCCAGCGGGTAGTTGGTTGGTGAAACAGACTTCCATCCTTTGTTGTAGAAGTTGATAGCCTAAAGAAATTTAAGGCTGGGCTGGACAGGTATTTGGAAAGAACGGAAGGGTGAAATGGGAGAGGTTTTTTTTTTTTTTTTTTTTTTTGGGCTGATACTGCATAAGCTTGCTTTCTTGCATCATGTGCCTCGACTAATGTTAATGTTAGTCCACAGGATTCTGTCATACAGAAACGTTTCCAGCAGGTATGTAAAGCATTGTATAAAGTAGGGATGTAAAGCATTGTATAAAGTAGCAATAACAAATCAATGGCATGCGTGCCATGGGTGGCATGCATAGGAAAACATACTCATGCAGCCACTCGGAAATAGTTTTTGCTATGAAAAAAAGTATTTTTGTCTTTTAATAAAAATTTATTTTATGGTCTGTAGTCATATCTAGTGGTGAAAATCATATATAATTGTGTGCAAAATTATGCTGCAACAGAATTCACTTTAAAAAAATTTCAAGTATTGTTAGCATTTTATAATATCAGCAAAGACTGTTTACTAATTTTAGTCAGTTTTATTTTTTCTATTCTGCAGAAATGACAACTGAATTTAATGCTTCTAAATATGAGATTTTGAACCTAGAGAACAGAAATCCAGAAGTTAGATGCACTCTAGGATGAGTGAAATTAAAAGTGATTTAGGATGAAAAAGACTGAGAGGTTGCAATTTAGTCATACATCAAATTTTCCATGTAGTTTAAACAGGAGGCTAGGAAGGCATATGGTGTCTTGTCTGTGATGTACAGGACCTTCACAAGTAGGGAAAAAGATGTCATTATCCCTTAATATGTAAGATTGTGGTAAGAATGCATTTAGAATATTGTGTTCAGGTCTGGAGACCACACTTAAAGGAAGATATAGAACTTCAACCAGATTGGTGAGGGATGCTCGCCAATGCCCATATGAAGAATGGCCTATGAGGCATAGACTGAAAAGCTTGGCAACCAGACATATTAGGGGAATCAGTAGAGGTTATATATAAGGCCTGAAAGTAATCAGTAGAATGAGGAAGTTTTCACTTGCAGAAGAGCGAAGAGGCCAGGGGCAGAAATACTAAATTTTGGGGAGTTACAGAAGGGTAGATCTCATGAGGTTTGCTATCAGGAAGTGCGTTATAAATCATTGGATTGAATTGATAGCCACAGTGGTTGAGGCAGTGTTCAGAAAAGGTATGGGGATAGAATTTTTTTTTTTTTTTTTTTTGCTTTTTATTTTGGCAGATGCAGAAAAAGTTCATTTCCTTGTATTAGTCATTATAATACTACTATTTTTCACAAAATGCACCATAATTTGTACAGTGCCAAGGCAAGGAGATTACTGTGTACTCTTCAATGCCTTCAGTGATTAGTTATGAGATTAGTGTACAGGGTGGAATGGAGGTGACAAAAGGTTTGTATGCCATCTTACTCATCCATCATAAAATTCATTATTTCATGCCAAGGAATATGTTTATTTGCAAGGTTAAAGAATGTAAGTTGTGAAATTAAGAAAAGAAAAAAAAAATCTGATGCTGTTATGATTATAACATTTTAGTGTTATGGAGAAAAAGGAGTAAGGTAAGTGTTGCATTTACCAGAAAAAAAAAAAAAAAATCAGTGAAAAATATTCAGAACTGTCTATACTCTGAAGCATTTTAAGGTGGGTGGTCATTCTGTTGCAAACACTGTTTTTACAGAATTGTGTGCTATTATGATTGCTTGAAAGAAAAAGACTCTTAATATTGGAAACATGATGCACTGAAGAAAAGCTTATACATTCCCAGCAAAACAAATATAGGTAGTCCCCAGTTTGCGATGGTTTGTTTTGCGACGATTCACAATAACGAAGGTTTTGAAACCAGAAGGCCAAAAATATCAAAAAACTATAAACAAATTTCAAAAATGAGCAACTTTAAATATTGGATATGACGTAAAGAAACGGCACAGTCAATCAGATGAGAGCTATCCCCCATTTACCATCTAAGCCGATCAAGGATGAAGTGGCTGGAGATAAGAGGAGAGGAGAGGAGAGCACTCAGTTTGCTTGTTGTGTACTATTGTTGAGCCATTATTCTACAGTGTCAATTTGTTAGTTTTAATTAAAATTGTTGATTAAATTAATGAAATAAGAGCCACCATGTCTAGTGATAGAAATGCAGTAAAGCCATGTGAGTGATTGTTTTACTTCATCTGCATTTTTCATTATGGTACTCACAATTGATGGGGGTAATTTGTAGAATGGAAGATGGTTGGACACATCCTAATGTGTGCCAGAAGTATGAAATCACCTCCATCGATTGTGAGTACCATAATGAAAAATGCAGATGAAATAAAACAATCAATGCAACATGCTACGACAGTGAGATGCAAGTAAGTTATACTAGATTAGAAAAAATGGAGAAATTATTGTATTTGTGGGTGGATGACTAAAATCAAAAAAAAAAAAAAACAAACATTCGTTGACTTAAAGCTGTTATACTGATAAGGCAAAGTCAATTTTTGAAGATCTTAAAAAAAAACGATGGTGGTGATGAGACATTTCTAGGTAGCAAGGGATGGTTCATGCGATTTAAATCTCGAAGTAAGTGCAGCTGTCTGAAATTAAGTGGTGAGGTGGCAGGTGCAGATGCTGAGGCAGCTGCAGCATTTCCTGCTGAGTTTTAAGCCATTGTAGAGGAGGGTAATTATCCTCCTGATCTAATTTTTAATGTTGATGAGACTTGGCTTTATTGGAAGAAATTGCCATCATGAACCTTCATTGCCCATGAAGAGCATGTAGCCTGCAAAAGACAGGCTAATGCTTCTGCTGAGTTCAAATGTCTCTGGCACTTTAAAATTAAAACCAATGTGTGTGTACCATTCACAGACACCACATGCTCTCAAGGGCCTAAACAAAGCCATGTTGCCAGTCTACTGGAAATGGAACAGGGTGGCTTAGGTGACACAAGAAAGCTTTTTGGATTGGTACACAAACTGTTTTTGCCCTTGTGTGCTCCGTCTTTGTCAAGAGAATGAGTTACCAGCCAAGGCTCTTCTTCTCTTGGACAATGCCCCTGGTCAATCTGCAAACCTTGCTGAAGTTGGAATATCTCTGGACGTCAGTGTTGTTTACATGCCACCAAATACTACTTCAGTTTTGAAACTAATTGGTTAAGGTGTAATTGCAACTTGTAAAGCCTATTACCTACTCCAAACCTTTATGGAAATGGTGAGAGTTTTGGACAGGTCAGACAAAACAATCAAGGATTATTGGCACTCATTTGACATTTTGAAGGGCATTAATAACATCAATGCAGCATGGGAGAAAGTATCAGGGAACTTTTGAATGGAGTGTGGTGAAAACTTCTCCCACAATTTATGCACTACTTCGCAGGATTAGAGCCAGTGGAGAACTTTGTAGAAGACATTAACAGGCTGGTGCAAGGGGCAGGATTGGATGAGGTTACAGCTGAAGATTTAACAGCTGTTGGATAGCCATGGACAGCAGCTTTCCAATGAAGACCTGGAAGAATTGACTAAAGAACTAAGCCAAAAGAAAGAAAATGATGAAGTGCCTCCTCTGAAATCTATGAATACAAGTGATGTACAGTGCATCCTTTTAGTTGTTGAGACCCTCACTGATGAGCTCTGTGAGATTGACCGTGACTGGGAGTGAAGTGCGAAAGTGAAAAGGAGCATAATTGTATTCATTAGCCCTTACTCTGAGATTCTCAAAGAAAGAAAGAGGAAATCTCGACAGTCAACACCGTATGCTTTCGTCAAGAAAGGGGAGGATCCTCAACCAGGGACTTCATCAGATAAGTGAAATCTCTGCATTATGCTACCATCAATAAAGATCAATGTAGGGGCCTTACACTGGCGCTTACAAAAACTTTCAGTCTGGGCTTCGAACATATCAAAGTAAGTGTACAAAATTTAATAATTTTATTTAATTGAATTTAGTTTGGTTATTTTATATTGTATTACATTTAATTGATTTTTATTTATAAAAATACTGTTTTTACATTCATTTCAGAGCTTTAAATATAATAATATTATATTACTTAAGCCAATTTTGAGAGGGGCCTGGAATGTAACTCATTGACTTGCATTGTATAATGAGGTTCATTTTACACCGTTTTATTTTTGGGACAGTTCCTTCAGGAATGGAACTTTGTTGTAAACCGTTCATTTTTTTTTTTTTTTCTATAAAAACTCCAAACAAAACATAGTAAAGCTGTAGTACTTAGTCACATGCATAAGTTGAAGGTTGAGAAGATTATCGAAATAAAAGGATAGCCAGCTCTAAGTAAAGAATAATTTTCAGGATTTATGTTAGAAAAAAAAACATACTCTTTGTGTGTTTTCTGAAATTGATGATCTCGAAGACATGCGACTTGAATTTCTGTAGATTGTAAATTTCAGGAAATACGAGTGAAGGAAAGTTGCTCCAAAGAGCAGAAGAAGAAGTGATAAATAAGGAAAAGTTAGTTCTTTTGAGTTTGTAGTTGGTCAGAGAATGGATGTTGACTTGTTGATGCATATGTTTGAACTGGTTTTGAAGAGAGTGGTGGAATTACAAATGCCAATTCTAAAGAACAGTGCCTATAGAATTATCTATAGAAAGGGCATGCATGTAAACTAAACATATATGAGTCAGGGAGTGGATATGTTTGGTTTAGTCATTAATTAATCTGACTGCCCTCTTTTCAAGTAGAGATGGGAGCAATTTACCATTGCCTGCAGTGAGCAGTCAGAATGAGAAAACTGGTTACCCAATTGCAAAAAATAGATGGTAATTGAAAAGATGGAAGATTGCTTAGAAGACCTTTATGCCAAATGCAGCCTTGGAAATGTCAAAAACAGCTGTTTGAGTTTCACAAAACTTTTTTATCAAATTTGCCCAAAGATGATTAACACAAGCCAGTATATCTCCAGTGTCAGCATTATCTGCAGGAATAAAGGTAAGGGTTTTGCAAGTTTTGGGGCGGTTAACATCCTGATTGATGGTATTGCTGTTCGAGCCCGTTAATCAAGTAGTACAGGCGCTTGGATCTATTCACATCTGCCCTGTCCTTTTTTCCTTTTAGTTTGGAACACAGATCTGTAAGTTGTGAGATCAGCTCGGGTATGTTAGAGGTGAACTTCAGAGCTGTCACCAGCTTCTCTGGGGAGCCGCGTACTTCCCCTAGAAAGGAGCGTAGTTTTTCCACAGTTAAAGGACCTTTAGTGTAGGGAAAATCGCTTTCCTTGTCCTCTGAAGCACTTGAATCGTGAGAATCACGGTTAGTCTCTTCTTCAGTTCCGAGAAATTTGGGTTGTTCTTCATTAGGGTCGTGAATGGTTTGTAGCTGCTTATTTATTTCCATACTTGGTGGTATGATGGACTTATTTAAGATCTGACTATTTGTCTTCTGTGGTGTTCTGTATTTATTATTGTCACTCCTGTTGTTTTTGTTACCGGTTTGCTCCTTTCCTGCTGCTGTGTGCGCTGTCTTCTTCTGTTTTGTGACTTTGGACGTTAGCATTAGCTAATGCTAATGCTATTTATTATTGTCACTCCTGTTGTTTTTGTTACCGGTTTGCTCCTTTCCTGCTGCTGCGTGCATTGTCTTCTTCTTCTTCTGTTTTGTGACTTTGGACGTGGTCTGCTTTGGGGTTGATTCCGAGAAAAACCTCTTGTTTGGGTTGGTCGGTCTTCTGAAGAGATTGTGTCCTGGTCTTCTGTGGTCTTTGAATTTTCTTTTTCTGAAGAGTTTGGTGTGGGAAGCATCTCAGACTGTTTGACAGTTTCTTCAGCATCCCCATTATCTCCAATGGTCAGCTCGCTTTGTGCATCTGGCCTGACCCTGGTTGGTGCCGCCTGAATTTCGGTATTACTTTCACAAGAGTTAGAGATATGCAGGCAGTTTTTCCTGATCTGGCCCTCTTCATGGCAGAAGAAACATTGTGAGGAAATGGAGGTATAGAAGGTGTAAATGATTCCGTTTAGATCGGCGTTGAGGAGTTTTGGGATGTTGTTTGCTGCGTCATTGTTGGCGAAGTGCATAAGTGCTTGCCTGTGGAAGCTTTTTATATGCGAAAATTCCGGTTTTGTGGTTGCTGCAGAGAGTGTGCGTATTTTCCCGGTAACGGATCCGTATTTGGATAAAATTCCTCTCAGAAATTGAGGAGGAATTTCAGGTGGGATGTTTGAAATTGTAACTTTTGTTGGTGATAAGGCAATTGGCGGCGCTTCCAGGTGATGAAGACCGATGTCTATTCTGTTTTGCAGGATAGTTTGCGCCCATGAGGGGTGGCTGAAATACACCTGCACAGTTCCCCCCACACGGGATGCGTGAGTAATATTTTTCGGTGGTACTTTCTCCGCGATTGCTGTAAGGTACTGCTCTAAAGGGGGTTTTCCTTGGTAGCGAAGATTACTATTCTATTTTCTCAGGAAATAATAGCAGTTACTTCATTTGTAGGAGCATTGTTCGACCGCGTATGTACTATTGTTGGTCGCGAGAGAGGGGTTTTCACTGGCGTTAAGCATAATCCATTAGGTACGGCCTTAGCATAAGTATTAACAGTTACTGACCTTTTGGACCTTGAGGTATTCACCTGTTGTCACAGGGTGTGGCTTCCGTTGTCTTGGTCACTGCTGGCAGTAGCTGTAGGTTCCGTTGCTGTGGTTGTTTGACCTTGGCTGGCCATAGCTGGAGGCAATTGATGGGATGGGTGGGGGTTGAATAAGCCGTTACTGGAATGTCCAGCTTTCCATGGCTAAAGTTAAAAAATTAAATTCTAACCTAACTCAAACTCCGCTAAATCTACACACACAAAATTATTATTACTCAAAAGCTCTTCCGAAGAGGAATCGAACAATATAAGTCTTGACTGAAGGTTCTCGCAGAGAAACACCGAAAAGGGGCAAAAAGGCAAGAGCTCAAAAGCATGTGTCCGATCCGCGTGTCACAATAGATAGATAGATAGATAGATAGAAATTGTTCTCTTCACTAATATTAACTGTGTATTTTGAAAGGTATGTTGATGAGGAAAAGATCAAGGCTGTTGGATGTGTGGTTAGGATTGCCTGGTATTTTGGTAAGTAAGTGAACAAATTGTTGTTATTATTATTAAAACTTTCTCCTTTATTGGATTTTTTCTACCCTGTGACAGGTACTTACACCGGGTGCATGGGGTGGTTGGTTATGTTTGGTTATTGTTGTTGCTCATATTATTTCTCCTTGATTGGGGGGTTCCACCCTCATGGCGGGTATTGCGACCAAGTACACAGGGTGGTTGTTGTTATGTCTGGTGTTACTGTTTGTTGAGGAACTCTGACTATCCTACAGGTGCTCAGGATTGCGAATTTCTGGAGTTCCTTGTAAGTGTTCTCTGGGAGACCTATTGCTGCTAAGCTGTTATGTAAGGTCTTTGGCACCATACACGATGATCGGGATTACATCCTGATCATCGTTTCAACCACTGGTATGGCCAAAGACCCTACATAATAATAATATTAGCTACATAACAGTAATAATAATAATATTGTTATTAATAATAATAACAGTATTATTATTACCGTTATTATTATTGTAGAAGTAAGTTGCAATTGGGTTATCAGCTTTTATTCTTTGGGTGTCTACCCACCTGCTGATGAGACAACTATTTCTGAAATGGTGCCATCAGTGGTGGCACTCAACCAAGAATAAGTAACAATAAACTTCTCTGTTAGGGAGGCACCCTGCTCTTGTGTCCTCTTATACCTTCAATAAGTGTAAGAGGGCATAAGAGTAGGTAGTTTACCGTATGTGATGTTCTACAATGATACGAGTCGAATGTTTTCTGTTGAATGATGAATGTTGTGAAGTAGTTTACCATATGAGATGTTCTTTAATAATGCCTAACATGCAAGCTGTGTTTGCCTCAGACATTTTGGATGTGTACTAACTTGATGCAAAGCACTAACTTGTGCATTAGTTTGAAAATTTCAAATCTTGAGGCTTAAGCCATTTAATACTGAGTTTATATATTTTTTTATACCCAGCACACCAACTTTTTGTTGGTTTTAAGTGCATCAGCAATTTAGACCATATTGTGCCATTGTATATTATGTCTGTACAAGTGAGTGTGTGTGTTCATGGGTTGATTTGCATGTTGTGCAGGCTGAAAAACAATAACCTACAGGGGTGGGCCCTACTTCCTCCACCTGAGATTGGCTAACTACAGCCTTGATTGAATGGACTTTGGAAATTTCTAAATACAGCCTTGATTGAATGGACTTTGGAAATTTCTTCAGTTGTAGTTGGGAATTGAATGCAGTCATCACCAAATGAGTGAAAAGGCGAAACCACTATACTGTCATGAAGGACAATATACCACTGCCAGATTAATTATAAAAGTGGTTTTCAGTTGGTATGATAGGACAAGGAAATGCCAAAGGATACTAGGAACATGAAACCTAATCTAAGATGAAGATTTGAACTAAGCTTGCTATAACATTTGCCCTGAAAGATGTCATCAGAAGAGGTTGTGAAACACTGAATTTTAGTAAGCTTTTGGTCTCATGTATACACAATCCTCAATCATTTCTCTTTGTGCAGTGTTTTTCAATTTTATTATTGCTATTTTGTATTCAGTCTTTATCATATCTCTTTTACTTTTTCAGCTATTGTCTCTTTTGCTGCCCTTCTACTCATTCCTATATGTTATCTTTGGGATTCTTTTTCTGTCCTCCAAATGCACTGAATCATGACGAACATCACTACTAACATTAATCCATAATGGGCACTCTCTTCTTGGACTATTGTTACTGGTGGTGTCCCTCAGAGTTCAGTGCTGGGCCCCTTACTGCTTACGGTATTGATGAAGGCATATGAAGCTTACTAAGTTTGCAAATGACACAAAGATTGGAAGGATGGTTAGTGATAAGAAACAATGTGTACTGATGTAACAAGACCTAGAGAAATTAGGCCATTGGGCTGAGAAATGGCAGTTGTAGTTTAACATAGATAAATGCAAAGTACTGCATGTGGGTAGCAGTAATCCCAGAATAATATACCAGTTAGATGATACCACACTCAAGGTGGTAGAGAGCAAAAGAGATCTATGGGTAATTGTCTAGTCTGACATGAAGTTTTCTGAGTAGTGCAGACAGGTAGCTTGTGGGGTTTTGTCAGTGATATACAGGAATTTTGCCATCGGGGACAACAAAGTGATTATCTCATTCTGTAAAGCAGTGGTTAGGCCACACCTTGAGTACTGCATATAGGTGTGGAAACCACACTTTAAGAAGGATGTGGATCCCTTGGAACAAGTGCAGAGAAGAGCATCCAGATTAGTCAGGGACACAAGGATATTTTGGCATGATAGACTGCAGGTCTGCAAATTGCAGTGCTTGGAAACTAGGCATCTGTGAGGAGACTTGATTAAGGTTTTCAAGGCTTTTAAATGGATTGTGCAAGCTGAATTCTGATGGAAACTAGCATTGCTTGGAAACTAGGCAACTGTGAGGAGACCTGATTAAGTGTTCAAGGCTTTTAAATGGATTGAGCAAGCTGAATGCTGATGGCATCCATACTCTTTCTTGGACAACACGCACAAGAGGATATAACTTAGATTGAAAAAGGATGACTGACTGCAGGATAGATGTACGAAAATTTCCTTTCAGCTAGAAAGCAAGTGATTGTTGGAACAAATTATCTAGTTTCATGAAGTGGGAAGTTTTTGAATAAATTTAAGGGAGAATTATACAAATTATTAGAGGTAAGGGACAGATGAGTTGGATTTTTTTTTTTTTTTTTTTGACTGACATTAAAGAAACTTGCTTCCTTGCATCATTTGCCACCATTATTACTAATAATAATAATTAAAAATTGGTTAAATTGGTGATGTGTTGCAAATCACTTCAATTTTAATTACTTTATTTTGAGATTATGCTACTGAGTAAAAATGCATTCGTTGGATTTAATGATCCAAATTATTCTTTTATTCCAGTTTTTGTACTTCATGATTTTGTGCTTTCATACACTACCACTTATGCCTTATTCACTTCTCTGCAGTGTTAATGTTTGGTAGATGACATTTCAGTTTCATTTCACAATTAAAGCTACCAGGGAACGAAAGGGTGGTCTTACAAAGAAAGACTTCACTTCTTCAAATTGCAGCATCTGGAGACTAGGCACCTCTGAAGTGATCTGATTGAGGTGTTTTAGGCATTGAATGGATTGAGCAAGCTCAGTGCTGATAGCATTCTTCCTCCTGCTCAGACTGCACACATGAGAGGAGTATAAATTCAAATTGAGGATTGATTTGCCTTCAGTCAGTGGGTGGTTAATCGTTGGAACAAACGTCTATCTGTTGTTATGGATGTAGGTAGTTTAAATAAATCAAGGAAAAACTGGACAAATTATTGGAGGGGGATGGATGGTGATGTAGAAGGTTTTTTTTTTTTTTTTTTTTGTCCCTTCCTGTGATATGAAACCAATTAAGTGTTGTCAGTGTACATTCTATGTTAATTTCTTTTTCTTATAAGGAGGTCTCTATTGTGTTAGCAAGTAAGCTTACAGTTGCTAATGTTATACCTGGATATTGTTGACAATTTTAAAGTAGCTTTCTTGAATGTTTAGTACACTGATGCAAAAACTTTTCCAATCTGCATTATGAGTAGTGGAGTCATTTAAAAGAGCTAAATAAATATGCAGAAAAGCATTCCATGTGCCTGCTTAATAGTTATGATCCTCTCTTAAATATTTAATTACAATTTTTTTTCTGCTTAAAAAGCCATTTATTACTCTTTTAATTTGTTAATATTCCCTGAATTCTTGGCATATTTTTTAATTATTTGACATTATCCACTGACTGCTTAAGAATCTCCTTCGGCATATTGGCAAAACACACTGAATAGAAGTTTCTGATTTTTTCAAATTAGTTGTTTTTTTAGGCATCATTTTTTATTTAGCATATTCTCACAAAAATCACAAGGGGTGAAATCAGGATTCTTGGCTGACTACTCTGTCCTTATCACTTGACTCATCTGTGTGGAATGTATGAGTATCAGTCTTGTGCAATCAGATAATGTTATGTAACACATTTTGACTTTCAGTCCTCTGGGGGGGGAATGCTCACAGAATTTCATCCTCTTATTATAAGTTGTATGTTAAAATCAGTGAATGTTCAACTGTTCTGTCTATATGTTGTATCTTTATCTGAAGCTATTTTTAGTTTGATAGAGAGAACCAGACATTGCTGAAAATCTAACAAAATATTAGAAGTTGCTTTTTTTTATACATGTATATTTTTTATATTTTAGCAGACAAAACATCAAAAGTTGTTTTTTATATATATTTTTATAATTATTAGTTTTTTGTTTTACTATGTAATTTTAAATTTTACCCTAGATTTGGCTATTCCTTTGAAATTTTCTAAAAGGTGAACAGGGTAGAGGGAGAGAGAGAGAGAGAGAGAGAGAGAGAGAGAGAGAGAGAGAGAGAGAGACTAGAAATAAAATCTTTTTAGTTGGAAAAGTGAACTGTGTCCATCTACCTTGATTGAATACATTAGTTTTTTATTGTGCACTCTTTGTTCTGGATGACCACGAGCCCTGATTTTTTTTTTCTTCTCGTTTCAGGTCATTTTATCATGAAGATTTTATTTTTCCAGTATTACTAGCCTGTGTAAAAAGATGTTGCGTCCCCATACTTCATTTTCCTTTTTATTAGAGGTAGGTCTGTACTGTTGTCATATGAAACTTTCTTGGTTTGCTTATTTTTATTTTTTTTTGTTTTCTCATTACTTATCGTTGGCGACATTAGAGGAAAAATTGAAAAATTGCCTGGAAAAATTGAGTTACAACTGAAGAAAACTTTTTTTTTTATTGGGCTACATTATTAGTACAGTAAACCCTCGATTTAACGGACTGATAGGGGAGAAGGGGTGTCCGTTATTGCTGAAAGTCCGTTAAATCAAATGTAACCTTGGGGGGTATTTTTTATTGTTCTTAATGTAAAAAAATACTTTAATACAATATACAGTACTGTACAATATAAAATTATGTTGCAATTTGGCCTTTGATTTATGGATATCAGAAACAGTTTGTTTTTTACTCTGTAAATTTCACAAACACATGCTACTGAGACGCGTTGTTCTAATTTCTCAATTAGCTCTAATTTCTGTGCCACATTTAAGTTCACATGCTTTCTTTTAACTCCTCTATCACTTGATGCCATTTTAAATTGTAAGGATTGCAAAATTATTTAATAAATAAAGTCACAATTCAGAAATCACAGAAACACTCTGTATACAGTGTTATTATAAATTTTTAATTTATAATAACACTGAAGTTTTGTATAACCTAAAAAAAATAATATGGTCGAGATTAATGTGTACATCACTGTATTGTTATTTGTCCGGTCTGTTAAATCTGAAAATCATTATTATCGGGGTCCGTTAAATCAAGAGTTTACTGTATTATAAACAAATTAGGTAACAGGTACATTGTTTTACATTGCAGATATGTCAAAATGCCTTTTATTCTTAAATTAATAATTTGTTATACCACAGTTTTTTTATCTAATTATTGTAGCATTCTGAATATAAATGGTGGACAGAATAATGGAAACAACTGCCAGAAAGCAGTATGGTATTGAGCTACTGTGTAGCCATTCCTGCAGGGATCTGGCATTCTTTGTTCATCAGGAAAGTTACCCATCAATTTGTGCAGATTTGGATGGCAAAAAAAACCTATGTTGTTAGGTGCCGCCCTTGAGTACTCTCACGGATGTCCTTGGGGTTTGGTTTCAAGTGATTGGGAGGATCATGACTGATGGATAACTTTGCCATTGTGATCTTTGAATTGCAACTTGACAGTACAAGCTCTATGAGGTATAGCACTGTCATCCTGGAAGAGAACTGTCCAATACAGGCAAAAATGAGGATTGCTCAAGCTGATCACAATTCTTGTACTGTAAGATGCCATTCCAAATAAATAAAAGTCATATCATTGGGAAACCATCAGAATCCTTGACTCTTCGATGCAGATGCCCCGGAAAGTACAGTTTCTTTGTTTGCTGCTACAAATGCATGTAATGTTCATCACAAAAAAGGGTGAAAGACAGCTCCTCAGAAATATTACATATATATCACTGCTCAGTGGTCCACTGACTATGCTCACCTCCCGATATCACCAGGCATGTAGACAATTTAACATTAATAGGTGTTGTGTGTGGTTTGTGTACAAGCAGGCCATTATATCCATCTTTTTGCAGTTGTGCTCTGGCTGTTTTCATGAAGAAAGGTTGCCCACAACATGTTGAATTTTGAACACTTTTGTCTCCCATTGCTTATCTGATATGCTTTGTTATCTGGACTGATGATCATCTTTGAGACATTTCCTTATGACATGTTAGTGAGTTCTGCTATCTTTTCACAGATGCCCCAGCCCAACTGGGCTCTAGTGATCGTGCCTTTCATTTGAAGTCATTGAAGTTGCTCATGCAACTATATATGCTTGTAATGCTAGACTTGTTCTACAGCCTCCTTTTATATCCATGATCAGAGGCATTGGCTTCATCTGGTCATCTATATGTGTGGGCCTCCTGCTTTGCATTTATCATCTCACGGGGCTCTATTATCCAAGTGTTTCCATTATTCTTTTTGCCACCTATGGATGCATTATAACATTTAATGAAATGTAATTTATGTTTTTAAAAATAATAAATATATAATCACACACACACACACATGGCAGTACAAACTAAAAGTAGTATATACAAGATATGCATGCTCACTGATAGGTAGATGGAATGAATAGGGTGAGTAAAGAACTTAGATTCCATCACAAGGTGCAATAGTAAGTTGTCATATAGTGGGTACGTAAGTTTGACAAATAGCATAAAGAGTGAGATACAAAATCAGTTGTTGGAAACATGCGCCAATGGAAGATTTAGTAATGTGACAATGTATTGAAAATGAGGTAAGCCTCCATTAATTACTCTAGCTGTCAGTGGTGAAAACAGATAATGAGAAGAAATCACAAAGGCATGCTTAATGAGCTGACTAAAGAGACAGTTACAGAACCAGGATAATGTAGGATTAACAACCATCAGAAAAATTAAACAGAAATTATTATCATGGTGACACAGCTGTCATAAGTTTAAGATTTCTCTCAGCAGTGCATGTTACCACCTATCCTGGTGAAAAGAATGGAAGCATTTGACATTACGGCATTGTCAGAGCTTGATGTGGATCATGCTACACAGTCTAGGTATACCTGGATGTGATGTATTTCCAAAGAACATTCCACCCAGATTGTATTGCATGAACAGAGAAGTTCAGTTGTGGTAGTGCGATAAGTCTGTGAAGTTTCTTCAAAAGTTTGTCACTAATGAAACCACAAATTCAGCCTGAAAAATTCTGTCTTAATTGCATTGTGGCAATTCTTTTGAGTGGAAGCATATGTCAGTCCCAAAGCATGCTCTATATATAACAGTGGTTTGAGGAGAATACTGTGGTTAACCTGTCATTTCGAGTCCAATTTTAATTCAACCATTAGGATGTTTTTGAACAGCAACTGAGAGCAAGAACAAGATGGTCTAGTTCAAGCAGAGAACTACCTGCTGCCATATGGAAAGGGTGGTGAAAGATTCCTTTCTCCATGTGCCAGAAACTTGGAGAAAGTATTCCCCAGAGAGTTATTTATATTACTGAAACCCATAGGGTTATACTTAAAAATTTATATTTTATAATGATCTATTCTCCAACATGTATTGGGACACTAAATGAGAGAAAATCTGGTTAAAAAAAATAAATTTTTAAGAGTGACCCCTACGAGATGATTGTAAGATTTCTATTTGTCTGATTAATGAAATTTGGAAAGGTTTGACACATGTTTCCAAAAGAGCCAGTAATAAAATTGCATGGAAATAAATTTATTGGGAGTCAAGTTGCATTACACTTTTTGCAGTTCACATTTAATATCAAATGTGAACTACAAAATCTTAACCTAGATAATATCAAAACAAATACTGAGAAACCTTATCATAACTCTTTACATGGTTGATTTTGGCATCTGTTATCAAGTATGACACATGAAGCCAATAGAATGAAAAGTGCAGATCAGATGATAGAACCTGTTACTTTCTTGTGTGTAGTTAAAATAAAATCGATGCTGGATCATCTTACAATCATCTCATGTATTAAAAATTTTTTCCTGCTGTAGAATGGCAGACACATTTATTCTCTGGCGTAACCATTAGGTCAGAGGAGTTTACAATGAATTATTTTGACAATGAATACAATCATTAACCATATTTAGCAGTTGAAGTTTAACTGTGGCTTGAGTTACTGTGGGCTTGAGAAATGGTAGTTGAATTTTAACATTAATAAATGCAAAATACTGCGTATGGATAGCAATAACCCCACAGTAATGTACCAACTGTTTGGTACTACATTCACGGTAGTGGAAAGTGAAAAAGATATGGGGATAATTGTGCAGTCAGATATGAAGTTCTGTGCAATGCAGAGAATTTTAGGAAGAATGTGGAACTATTGGGACAAGTACAGAGAAGGGCAATGACATTGGTTAATGGAACAAAGGGATGCTCGTACCAAGAAAGGCTTCAGTTCTGCAAATTGCAGTGTCTGGAGACTAGGCACCTGCGAGGTGATCTGATTGAGATGTTTAAGGCTTTGAATGGATTGAGCAAGTTCAATGCTAATGGGATTCTTCCTCTTGCTCAGCTCACACACACACGAGGAGACACAAATTCAAATTGAAGAAGGATGGTTATAGAATAGATGTGTGGAAGTTTGCCTTTAACCAGTGGGTCATTGATTGCTGGAATAAACTTCCATCTGTTGTTGTTGTTGTTGTGGAAGTTGATAGCTTAAAGGAAGAGCTCAAGGAAAAAAAGAACTAGAGAAAAAATTGAAGGAAGAACTAGAGAAACAGTTGGAGGGAATATGAATGGGTGAAATGGGAGGTGTCAGTTTTTTTTTGGCTGATGCCATATAAGCTTGCTTTCTTACCTCATTTGCCACTGCTAATGCTAAAAACTACAATCCACTCAAACTTGTTTGCATTGCTACACTTTCTTGCTTGGCCACTGTTTATCTTCCAAACATCAATAGCCCTAGAAGTATACAATTAAGATCATCTTTTCTCTAGGAATCTTAATCTAGATAATATTGCTCCCTCCCACTAGACAAAAAAAAAGTCTACACCTTTATGGGAAATAAGAACACCTACATGTGCGACTTCTCTTTTCAAAGCTGGGGCAAATTAATGCTCCTCCTTATTAATAATCAGCAGCTGCATGCTGTGCACAAGGTGCAATTTTCAGATCATTATATTCTATGTACGAGATGGCTCGAAAACAGTTTCATGTAGGAGTTGATATCACTTTTTTGAACACAACTATGGCTTTAAAACTTCCAAGAGACTGCAGCATTTATGCTGAAGAAAAACTGCAAGCTATTATATTAGTATTAGATCAAATTGAACAGTTAAGTCTTCTCCAAAATAGTATAATTTTTATCAACTTTTTCAGATCTATAATTGCTATACAAAATGCTGGCCCCATAAGTAATACACTACAACAGCAAACCCAACTCCAGATGTCAAAATCTTTCATAGGGCCATAACACTGGTTTTTAGTGGGTTCCAAGTCATGCTGGAATATACAGAAATGAATGGTAAAGTTGTGAAAAAAAATTGACATTATGCTGTCTCTTTATCAGATTACAAAATAGTTATTCACAAAGTGGAATACATCACTGGTAATAGCAATGGCAAATTCTATCCAAAAGTTCTGTCTAACAAATTGTAACAAGTCTAAAATTCTTCAGCCATAAAATCTTACTGCAGGTAGCACTTCGGCAAGATTAAGAATAGGACTCTTTTCACTTGTTCTCATCTTTTTAGAGGTGGGGAGACCCTATACAGTATTCTGTTTGTCACAAATCACAAACAGTTGAACATGTTCTAATTACCTGCCCAGTCTTTGTACTGGTGCCTAGAAAGACCTTTAAGCAGGTATTATCAAATTCGCATGATGTGTTTCAAGATTGAAACCCATCGTGCGGAGACCTTAGACATGTGCAGATGGTCATGTAAAATGCTGTGGGCATTTCCATAACTAAATCCCACTGCATTTGCAGTGAAATGAATTGTGACATGCCTTTCACTCGGCTGTTACACCCATCTCACAGTCTGTGGGTGTTAATGGCCTTCCTTCTCTTGGCTCATGAAATGTATGACTGGAACTCCCATTTACACTTTTTTAGTGTCATAGGATGGACAATTTTGCCCATACACAGCTTTCATTTCTTCATCAATTTTGTGAGCTTTCTTGCCCTGCAAATGCAGGAACTTGATCACTGCTTGATATTCCACTTTGTCAACTATAGTGTCCTTCCTCAGATTCCGGGCTCCACCTCTGGTGTACAATCACTTACGGGAATGAAATTTCAAATATGTTAGTTATTGAATATTTAGACAATTTATATTAAAAATGGCATCTTCCTACTGATGCTTTATCTAGGTCAGAGTACGAACTTTTTGATATCCCCTTGTACATCCTAGAAAAAAATGACACTGAGAAATGTACTTATAAAGCTCATTCTTCACCTCTTCTAAAGTTAACACTATATTTTGACAATTAGTTATTTGAACAGCTCTTCATTCCTTAGTTTTGAAAAGGATTTCAGAAAGAACCATTCTTCAACTTTTTTTACTGGTAATAAACTATATAATTTGTTAAAAGCATAAAACAGCTGTTTTTTTTTTTTAAATACTTGCAGTATTGAATATTGGTGGATTTTATTCTTATTAAGTTTTGCTTTCAGCATCAAGTGGAGATCAGGACAAGAGATAAGCTTCATTTTGTTTTGAACAGTGGTTTCCAACTTGTGCCCTATGGATCTCCACTGTTGCACCTGGAAGACTATTGTACAAATTGGAGCAGAATGGTATTAAGGGTAAGTTGCTACAATGGATAAAAGTATGGTTAAGTGGGAGAAGACAGAGGGTGGTAATCAATGGGTGCTGCTCTTCCTGGACTAATGTTATTAGTGGAGTCCCCCATTTTTTGGTGTTGGGTCCACTGTTGTTTTGTATATTTATCAATGATATTGATGAAGGTATATCAGGCTTAATGTCAAAGTTTGCAGATGATACAAAGGTTGGCAGGGTTGTTAATGACAGCAGTGGCAGTGTGCTACTGCAACAGGATCTAGATAATTTGGGCAGATGGGCTAAGAAGTGGCAACTGAAGTTTTGCCTTGACAAATGCAAAGTACTGCATATAGGTAGAAGTAACCCCAGAGAAACGTACCAACTGTGTGGTACTACACTTAGGGTGGTAGAGAATGAAAAAACCTGGGAGTAATTGTGCAGTCAGATATGAAGTTTTCTGAGCAGTACAGACAGTCTGTCAGAGCAGATTATTGGGTACTGTGAATGATATACAGGAATTTTTTTAGTAGGTAAAAGGAGGTGATTATCCCTTTGTATAAGACAATGGTCAGGCCATGCCTTGAGTACTGCAGACAGGCCTCATTTCAGGAAGGATGTAGAGTTGCTTGAGCGAGTACAGAGAAGGGCAACAAGATTGGTGAGGGGAACGAAGGGGTCCTCTTACCAAGAAAGGCTTAATTTCTGTAAATTGCAGTGTCTGGAGACTAGGCATCTACGAGGTGATCTGATTAAAGTGTATATTGCCTTGTTTGGGTTGAGCAGGCTCAATGCTGATGGGATTCTTCCTCTTGCTCATATTATGAACATGAGGGGGCATATATTCAAATTGAGGAAAGGCAATTGTAGAATAGATGTTAGGAAATTTGCCTTTAGCCAGTGGGTAGTTGGAACAACTTCTGGAACAAACTTCCATCTGTCGTGGAAGTTGATAGCTTAAATAAATTCAAGGAGGAACTGGATAAAGTTTTAGAGGGAATGGATGTGCGAAATGGGTTTTTGCTACATAAGCTTGCTTTCTTGCATCATATGCCTCTACCACTACTACTGCACATTCTGAAAAGTTCAGCATATGTGAACTTTTCAGCATCACCTGGCTATAATTCCAAACTGAATAATCCTTTGCTGCATTTTTTTCAAGTGTATGCTCTTGGAATCCATGGAATTTTTCCCCCCTCTTCGTCACTGGCTTCCAAGGATTTAGTAGATGTGGCTATAAGGTAGTGTTGTTTTAATTGTCATATTCTGTATCATGGGCTGAAATATTGATTTCATGTTGGAGAAGAAGAAGATGGACTTTATTACTATTAGCAAATGATGCAGCAAAGGAAGCTTATACAACCACCGCAAGAAAAAAAAAAAAAAAAAAACACTTCTCACCTCACGTGTTCATCTTCTAAGAATTTTAGTTCATCCTTAAAATTCTTCAAACTACCCAATTCCAAAACATTGGATAGAAATTTATAGCAATAATATACTACCTGCTGTCTTAAAGCAGGTAGTAGATTATTGTTATCCTAGTTCAGACAACACACTATTGGTATTTAGACAACACACATCCTCTCCTGTGTGTTGTCTGAACTAGAGAGAGATGGATAACATCATCATTCTTCTCTTTCTTGGTGATTCCTATCTACTTCTATCTCTCTTTCTCAGGGTAACTCGGGAATTTTTTTTTCGCTGGTGCAGCATTAGCCTCAGGCTTCCTTGCACCATATGGCTAATAATAATAACATCAGCATTTAGCTTACTCAATCCATTCAAAGGCTTAAACACCTCACTCAGGTCTCCTCACAGGGGCTAGTTTCCAGATGATGCAAATTGCAAAACTGAAGTCTTCTTTGGTAAGAATACTCTTCCATACCCTTGAATAAATCTTGTTTCTCTTCTCTGCATAAGGTCCAATAGATCAACATCATTCCAAAAATGAGGTTTTGAGACGTATGCAGTACTCAAGATGTGGCCTAACCATTGATTTATACAATGGTACAATTACCTCCTTATCCCGGCTAGAAAAATTTGTGCGTATCATTGAGAAAACCAGAGTTGCCCTAGCAGCTTGTCTGCACTGCTCAGAGAACTTCTTACTACTCCATTACCCGTAGTTTTTTTTTTTCTCCTCCATTACCTCTAGTGTGTTACTACATAGTCGGTAGGTTTATCTGGTATTGCTAATACCCATATGAACTTCATTACATTTATAAATGCTAAACCTCAATTGCCACTTCTCAGGCCAATTACCTAATTTTTATAGATCTTTTTGCAGTAGCACACCTTCATTACTGTTGTTAACCCTCCTGCCGACTTTCATATCATGTACAGATTTAGACACTAAGCCTAATATGCCTTCAATATCATTAATAAAAATATAAAACAACAATGGGCTCAGCACTGAACCTTGGGTCCCTGAAGAGCAGTGCCTATTGTTAAACATTCTTTGTCTTCTCCCACTGATTCAAATCTTTATCCATAGTAGTAACTTGAGCATAATGCCACTGTACTCCAGTTTGTACAGCAGTCTTTTTAGTGGTACAATATGGAAAGTTTTTTTCGAACTCTAAGTATGTGATGTCAAAATTATTTATTGCATCCAGTTGCTTTGTTACTTACTGTGTCATAGTATCCAATCAGATTGGATACTATGACCAAGCAGACAGGAATGCAGTATAACTGCATTCCTGTCTGCTTGGTTCTGCTTTACATCTTTAACCAGTAACTCCACTATTTTCCCTGGAATTGAAGTCAAGCTAACTTCATCAGGTGCACTTTCCAAGTCAAAGGTGTGCAGTCATGATTTACTAGAACTTTCTATATTTGGCTTCAGTTCATAGTACATAGTACTCTTTATTTGGACTATTCCTTTAAATCAGCATTTCCCAAACTGGGGTCTGTAGACCAGTTCTAGGGAGGTCCTCAAAATGTACCCTCTGGAACTGGTCAAATTATTCATTCTATGTATAGCAAATTGATGATAAATAAAGTTATTATATATTTATGTAAAAATAAGAATAAAGTTGAGTTATTTTTAAACATAAAACGGAATTTTCTTTTCAGAAAACCCAGTGTTCATGCATATACAGGATCCAGTCACATTATTATGACCACCTACCTAGTATCCAGAATATGCGCCTTTTGCAGCATGCACCGCAGCCAACTGCCACGGGAGGGACTCAATAAGTCCGCGGAAGGTTGCTACGGGTATCTGTGACCATACAGACTGCAGTGCACCCCTGAGCTCCTGTAGGTTCTTTGGTGGAGGATCCATCCGTCTGATGTGTCGATCGAGATGGTCCCACAGGTTTTCAATTGGGTTAAGATCCGAGGAATTCAGTGGCCATTGGATTAGCTTGAAGTCTTCATCGTGCTTCTCAAACCACTCACGGACAATTCTGGTGACATCATGGCGCATTGTCTTGCTGATAGATACCTTTGCCTCCAGGGAACACGGTCAACATGTACGGGTGTACCTGATCGGCGACAATTGATAAGTAACCATTTGCATTCAGGGTGCCCTCCAGAGGTATCTGCAGACCCAAGCCATGCCATGAAAACATTCCCCAGACCATAATGCCGCCCCCACCAGCCTGCTTTCTGCCAACAATCGTGTCTGGCTGTCTGTTCTCGGAGGTTTCATGCCTAATATGCCACCATCCGCCCACTCAGTGTAGCAGGAACCATGACTCATCGGAGAAGGCCACTCAGCCAGGGTCCAATGTCGGTATTGCTGAGCAAACTACGACATTGTTTGCGATGGACGGCTGTCAGCATGGGTGCTACCACCAAACGTCTGCTCCAGAGCCCAATGTGCAACAGGGTTCGCTGCACTGTCATGTTGGATACCTTTCTGGTGGCCCCCTTGGTTCATTTGGATGGCCAGTTGAGCAACAGTAGCACGCTGATCGGTCCTGACCAAACATTTCAGCCAATGTTCACCTTTGGGATCAATGGTGCATGGGGCTCTACAGTTGGCACGTCGGGTGATCAGAACTGTCCGATTTGTCCAGTCTTGATACACTTTCACCACTGTAGCATGTGTGCATTTCACAAAGTCTGCTGTTTCTGAAATGTTGGCACCCTTGGCCCTATAACCGATGATCATGCCTTTTTCCAGGTCTGATAGGTCACGTGCTTTGCCCATGACAGGCTGTGTTCACAGATGCCAAACATCAAGCCTTATATGCTTGCGGTGGTGTGTGAACTTGACACGTGCGCTGTATGATTCGCTAGGCATTTGTGATGTCTGCATTGGGGGGGGGGTGATCATAATATTGTGACTGGACTCTGTATACGCATGCAGTGAAACATATGCATATGTTTACAGACCCCCTTCAAAAATCAAAAAAAGTTTGTGGACCCTATACATAGATATATAGGATTTCCAAAAAGTTTGTGGACCCTATATATATATATATGGTCCACAAACTTTTTTTTGATTTTTGAAAGGGTCCGTAGATCTCAGTAGTTTGGGAACCACTGCTTTAAGTCATATAGCAATTCTCTTCTTGGCCTCTCTCTCTCTCTCTCTCTCTCTCTCTCTCTCTCTCTCTCTCTCTCTCTCTCTCTCTCTCTCTCTCTCTCTTCTCTCTCTCTCATCCATCCATCCATCCATCCATCCATCTTTCTAATGCTGTAACTAAATCTGTTTTCAGAGGACCCTCATAATATGACCAGCACACATTCACTTCTTTCAATAAGCTGTTATCACTTCCTATTATTCTCCAGACTTTTTCATTCCTCATCTTATTAGTCCATTTAATTTTCAACATTCTTCTAGCACACCATATATAAAAAGCATTTATCTTATCTTTGATTTCTTTTGTCAGAGTCCAAGTTTCATATCCATATAGGATCCAAACATAACATTTTTATTTTTATTTCCCTGTTCACATTCCTTCTCATCACCTCACTGTGTTTCTTAAAAACTGCCTTTGCCATTCCAATCCTTTGACGAATCTCTTTGGTGCTCTTTCCATCTACTGTTTTCAAACTTCTGAGGTATCTAAATTCTTTCACTTGTTCTACTAACCTTCCATTTCTTCTGATTTTACACTCTAAATTTTCGTTTTCATTGAATATCATTATTTTTGTTTTGCTCTTGTTTAATCTCATGCCATACTCTTCTTTCCTTGTGCAAATTTTGTTAAGGGCTTTCTTTAGTTCTTATTTACTTCCAGTAATTATAACGGTGTCATCTGCTTGTAATGAAAGTAGTTCCACCTATTCTTATTCCTCTAATGTCTTCTAAAAATTATGATTTTAATTCCTCACTGTATAAGTTGAACAAGAATGGAGACCACAGACATCCTTCTCTTAGCACTTTAACTCAGACCAGTTGGTCATTTTGTTGTCTATTCTGAAAGCTGCATTTAGCTCTTGTTGTAAATTTCTTATAATTCTTAAATCACTTTCTTCCATTCCTGTTTTCATAAGCATGTTGAGCATTTCCCTGTGGTTAACTCTGTCAAAAGCTTATTCAAAATCCACGAATCTGGTGAAAAATGTTTTGTGATCCTTTATTATCTTCTGAACAATGGTATTTAGTTCCACCATTCCATCTCTTGTTTGTTCCTTGAATCCATACTAATAATTTCTTACATTTTCTTCAGATTTTTCTCTTTATCCTTTTCAATATCACCTCTAATAGAATTTTAGAGGCATGTGTTATGATGCTTATTGTTTTGTAGTTGCTTCAATCTAGGCTGTTTTTCGTCTTGGGTACGGGGATCATTATTGTTTGCTTATAATTTTCTGGCAGCTGTCCTGTCATGTAAATATCATTCACAAGTTCTGTGAATGTCTCCAAGGGATCTTTTCGCATTCTTGTAGAATTCAATTGGGATATTATCCATTCCACAAGTCTTTACATTCTTTATTCTCTTTATAGCTTCTTCTATTTCTCCCCTCATAATTTGTAGACCAACTTCGTCCTCTGGGATTTCCATTTCCTCTGTGTTTGCCCCTATCTATTTCACCATTCTTTCCATTCTTTATTCTCCCTATTGCTTCTATTTCTACTGATAATTGGTAGACCAACTTCCTCCTCCAGGATTTCCATTCCCTCTGTATTTGCCCCTTCAAACAGCTTTTTCTCGTATTCTTTCCATGATGTCTTTTTCCTGATATAATATTTTACCATTCTTAGCTTTAACTCCTACTGGGACTCTTCTTTCCTTCTGCTGAATTTCTTTTATGATCCAGTGCATTCTGTTAGTGTCATGTCTTTTATCCAGGTCCTCAATTTCCTTATACTTTTATTCATGCCATTTTTTTTTTCTATTTGTCTACATCATTTCTTATAGTAGAGTTTAACATCTTGTATTCTTCTCCATCTCTTCATTTCATCTTTCTTTTCCCTTCCATCATGCTTGGGGTAAATTTTGAAATCCATGGTTTTCTTCTTTTTTTATTTTAATATCCTGTTTCGTCCTCAGCTGTTTGCTGTATAGTTCCTTTAAATCAGTGTGCCCTGTGGTGAGTTGCTAGCTTTTATTTTTCTCTTTAATTTATCATTAAATGTATCTTTTTTGTTGCTGTTTCAAAATTCTTCTGAATTTTAATTTTTGTTATTGCTACTCTTGTTTTTACCTTTTTTAGCTTTATCTTTATCCTACAGACTACGGAGTTGTAGTCTGAGCCACAGACCCAGCATAGCTTTGTAGTTCTTCATAGTATTTTTTTACCCCCGGGGGCTCACATCTGGTATGGGCTTGGCACACCCAGGGTCCTGAGCTGGATAGCATCATCATTCTTCTCTTTCTTGGTGATTCCCTTCTTCTATTTCTGACTCTCTCTCTATCTCTCTCAGGGGTAACTCAGAAATTTTTTTTTTTTTTTTTTTTTGGCTGATGCAGCAAAAGCCTCAGGCTTCCTTTCACCATATGACTAATTATTATAATAATTATAATCTCTTAGATATTACAATGTAGTCAGTTTTGTTTCTAGTAATTCCATCAGATGAGATCTAAGTGTGCCTTCTATTAATTTTTTGCTCAAACTAGGTGGTACTGATTGTGTCAAGCTAATAAGTCTGTAATTACTCATGTCTCCCTTAATGAATTGGGAATACATTCACACATCTCCAGTCCACAGGGACCTCACCTGAATCTAAGGATGCTCTTGTAATCGTGGCTAAAGGTTTGCTTATCTCTTTTGCTTCATTCTTTAATATAATTGGATTGATCCCATCCATCCCAGGTGCCTTTATTAAATGTTTATTAAATATTAATAAATGTTTTTGTACATTACTTAAAGTTTTAAAAATATTTAAACAAGCTTTTTAAAAGTTTTTTAAATATTATAAGCAATAAGTAAGGAGTTAATTAAATTTATAAACAATACGTAAGCAGTTATAAACAATTGTATTTATTTATGCAACTGCACTTATAACATTAAAAAGAGACTGGAATAATTTAAGGACATTGATTAAAATAATATTTTACACTCATCTGTTTTGTTTGAGTACTTCTTGCCTTAATAATTTCTTTTTTCAAAACTACATTCTGCTTGAAGTAATAAATTTAACAGTTTCCTTCCTTAATTCCATTAATAAAGCCTTTAACCCAGGCCTGGCCAATCCCCGGCCCGCCAGATGATTTTTATACTACTGACTGCATCAGTGGGTAATCATTCACTACTGTACTAGGCATGAAAAATAACGAGAAAATAATACTAGACCAGCTGTACTTTCCCCCAATTCTCACCACTCCTTCCCTTCTTCGAACTACATTGTGTCACAGAAACTCTAGGGAGGGAGAACTCGGTCCTAAACAGTATTCGTATCTTTTCACACCAGTCGAGTGAGCTACTCAGTAGGTACAAGTTGAGAGAAGACTGGACGTCTCAAAAGGAATAAAACGTTTTTTTAGAAAACTATTTCTAGCAGAAAAAGTTTAAATAAGTAAATAGTGCACTTGTTGCCATTAAATATATGTATAAAATATTAATTAATAGATTTATTTTTGACCTTTCAGAATGAATTCAAATAAAAGAAAAGTTTCAGAAGAAAACAGACAATTCAGCAACCATTGGGAAGATGATCACTTTTTCATAGTATAGAACTCCAGATTGATTTGCAAAGAGACAGTGACTGTATTTAAGGGATACAATGTTAAAAGACATCATGAAACTAACTATGGCAAGTATGTGAAATTCAACAAAGAATTGAAAAAAACGTAAGTTGGCTGTGCTTAAATTTGAATTAAAAGCTTAGCAAAAGATGTTTAGTTCATTGTTACAACAATCCTCTAACATTGTCAAAGCAAACTATTCTGTCTCACTGTTAATTGCCAAGAAAATGAAGCCATTTTCAGATGGGGAATTGGTGAAACAGTGTTTGGAAGCTGTTATAAAAGATATTTTGTCTGATAAAAGAAAAATATTTTCAAGCATAAGTCTGTTGTGTGAAACAATATCTTTGCATTAATGATATTTCAGCTGAAATAGTGATGACTTTGCTAGATTGGATTCAAGAATTCAAAGCTTATTCTTTAGCATTTGACAAAAGTATGGATATTTCAAAACATCTCAACTTGCAGTAGTTGTTCATGGAGTTAATGATTCTTTCCAAGTGACAGAACTAAATAGGTTTAGGGTAATTAGTATTAGTATTAGTAACGGCCGCATGGTGCAAGAAAGCCTATGGCTTATGCTGCACCAGCCAAAAAAAATAAAAAATAAAAAAAATAAATAAAAAAATAAATCCGAACAAAACAATGATAAAAACAAAAAAATAAAAATAAATAACTAAATAATAATAATTAATAAAATAAAAAATAATAAAAAGGAAATTAAACCTATCATCCTATGTGCTTCCCTTACCCGAAAGTACTATCCAGATGACCTTTGAATTTCCCCAAACTCTCGGCCTCTACCACCCATGAAGGCAACTTATTCCAGTAATTTATAACTCGCTGGCTAAAATAGAACTTCCTGCAATCCAATCTAAACATTTCCCCCCGTAACTTGAATTTATGTCCCTTAGTTCTAGCATCATTTATAATCTTGAAAATTTTGTCCTCATTCATTTTACTGATGCCTCTCAGAGCCTTAAACACCTCAATCAAATCTCCTCTAAGGTGTCTAGTTTCCAAACTCTGCAACCCACATATTCGAAGTCTTTCTTCATAAGGACGCCCTTTTGCCGATCTCACCAGGCGAGTTACCCTTCTTTGCACCCTTTCAAGAAGCTCGATGTCTTTCTTTAGGTGCGGTCTCCATACTTGAACACAGTATTCCAAGTGTGGTCTAACATAAGCCTTATATAATGGGATTATCACGTTCCTATCTCTACTTGCAAAAGTTCGATAGATCATTGATAGGACACCATGGGCCTTCCTTGCAACCTGTTTACAATGCTCAGAGAATTTCATGTCTGACCGTATCGTAACACCCAAGTCCCTTTCCTCCAGTACTGGCTTTAGTTGAACTCCACCAAGTGAATAAGTTTTTTTGGGATTACTGTTTCCCAGGTGTAATACCTTGCACTTTGTTGGATTAAAGCACAGCTGCCATTTTTCTGACCATTCCTGAAGTCTATCTAGGTCTCTCTGAAGAAGCTTAGCTTGACAGTGATCATTAACTACTCTCCCAATTTTAACATCATCTGCAAATTTAGACATCACGCCCTCTATCCCTTCATCAATGTCGTTTATGAAAATTAAAAACAACAGTGGTCCTAATACTGATCCTTGGGGAACCCCACTTCTTACATCAACCCAATCTGAGGAATAGCCATTTATCACAACCCTCTGCCTCCTGCCCTGAAGCCATCCTTCTATCCATCTAAGGATTTTCCCAGTGATTCCAACCTGTTCCAGCTTATAAAGCAACCGCTCATGTGGGACTGAGTCAAAAGCTTTGCTGAAATCTAAATAAACAATGTCGAAATTATTCCCTAAATCCAGCTCGTGAGTGACCCTTTCGAAATAGCGAACCAGATTTGTTAAACATGATTTTCCCTTTACGAAACCATGCTGAGTATCCTTGAGAATTTCAATTCGATCCAAATGATCCTGAATTCCACCCTTGATCATTGCCTCCATGATTTTCCCTACTACTGAAGTCAGACTGACAGGTCGATAATTTCCAACTTCACTTTTAGAGCCACCCTTATGTATGGGAGATACATTTGCACTTTTCCAATCCAGGGGAATCTCCCCAGAGTCTAATGATGCTCGCATAATTAGCCTCAATGGTTCAATGCACTCGCTTGCCGCCTCTCTTAAGATTATAGGGTATATTCCATCAACTCCAGGAGCCTTACTGGTCTGTAGGCTCGAAAGTTTTTTCATTAAATAATCTTGGGAAATTTCAATATCATTAATTACATATTTTTTAACTTCGCTCCCACAATTTCCCTTTGCCACAAAAGGCTTTTCATTTGTAAATATCGATGCAAAATAACTGTTGAGTTCATCTGCAACGGCAGCTGGTGTATTTATTACTATCCCCTTTCCCTTACATAAAGGTCCGATCTGGTTTGTCCTGCTCTTCTTGGCATTTATATATGTGAAGAATTCTTTATCCCCCCTCTTTGCTCTGTTTGCTAGTGATTTCTCATAAACTGCCTTTGCCTGTCGAACCTTTTCTGTGGCTCTATTACACATCACCTTGTAGCTGTTATAGGCTTCAGTACTTTTTATTGTTCTGTAACCTTTCCATGCCACCTTTTTCTGCTCAAGTAATGCGGCAACTTCACTAGTCATCCAACTTGGAACCCTCCTCGTGGAGTATTTTTTTAATGGTATATACGCATTCAAGGCATCTGTGATTAATGTTTTAAAAGCGTACCACAGTTCAATCGTATTCATTCTCTGCGCGATATCTACCCAGTTAATAGAGGCCATGTAGTACCTTAAGGCATCGTAATTTCCTTTTCTGAAATTAAAACCCATTCCTTTGCCTTTTACTTCTGCTACCTCTCTCGTCATCATCCACCGTAGAACTCCGTGATCACTTCCTGCTACTGGTTCCTCTACTGTCAGCCCTGTTATGTCATCTGATTCATGTGTGATGATGAGGTCTAGGATATTCTTTTCTCTAGTATTTTCCCTGACATGTTGATACAAATAACAGTCATCTAGTTGATTTAAAAATTTTGTTCCCCATGTCGAGTTTCCTTCCCATTTACTCCAATCAATTAGAGGCAGATTGAAATCACCCATAATAAGGCATTGACGCTTACTTGCCCATTCCATTTGCATGTAGAGGCTTTTGTCATAATCTTCACAATCACCTGGTCTGTAGATTACTCCTACTCGCATTATACCTTTGTTTCCAACTATCTCACACCATACAGACTCTATACTAGCATGTGAAACGTCTGAATCCGGGAAAGCTATCGTCGCACTCAGGCTGCTTCTGATAAGAAGCATTACCCCACCACCCCTTCTATCTAACCTATCCTTCCTAAATACATTATACAAGCCGTACTGAAACTCATCATCCCCAATTTCCGGGTGGCACCACGTCTCTGTAAGCCCTATTATGTCCGCGTTACTTGTTTTAACCAGCAGTTCGAATTCGCTCATTTTATTGACGACACTTCTAACGTTACTGTATAAACAATTAAGATTTACTGTTCTTGTATATTGAACAACCCTAACACAACCCTTGAAGTTTTTTAGGCTCTCTTCCCTGGCATTAGCTACCCGCCCACGTGAAACGTTTGTGCCCCCAGAACATCTAGATAATACGTCCAGTTGGGGTAACAGATAAGAACTCTTGAGGTATGTGCAAGAGTTACTTTGACCAATATTATCAGATAAACGCGTGTCAGTATTACCCACATCCCCCCTAACTAGCAGTTTCCCTGAACCTTTAAGGTATCCTCAATAATACTGGCAAAAACTTTTGCACCACCTTTGTTTAAGTGTATCCCGTCTCTACAAAACAAATTCCTTCTACCTACAAGTGTGGGCCATGCTGATAGAAATTTACCCCCTAAAGCCTTGCAGATTCCTTCAAGTCTTGAGTTAATCCACAAGGCTCTTAACATATAATCCCTCCTATCGTGTCTGGGCAGAATTGCAGACACATAGACATTATGGCCTAGCTCGCGACATTTCCTCAGCATGGTTCTGTATTTTTCCAACAAATCGTCAGATCGTGTACGTTTAATATCGTTTGTCCCCACATGAATAATAATATTTTCTTTACCCCCTTTAAAATCTGACAGTCTGTTGGTGACATCATCAATAGTTGCTCCCGGCAGACATACCCTGGTTCTCCTCCACCTATCTTTATTACAAAAAATATTCCCCGTTTCCCTGACAATGGAGTCTCCTAATAATACAATGTCCTTTTTAACCAGAGTAGTTTGCACTTGGTTTTTCTGTTTTGAGGCTCGAATCGGGTGTGCATCACTTTGTAGATTGCTGGAGTTTTGAGTCCCTGACGAGCTCCCAGATGCATTATTTTCGAGGGCAAGCACTCGTTTTTTCAGGGACTCAAATTGTTCCCTCAGTGCACCAAATTGTAATTTAAGATCGGTGCACTCCTTACATCGATCACAAAGAAAAGAATCCCCAGGTGAGCTAGGATTAGTCACCAGGTCGACCTTGGAAAACATTCCACAGGTTCCACAACGGATTAAATCATGACTCACCCGTAAATCGCCATCTGCTATTTCCGTGTGAGTCACGATACCCCTGTGACGTGTTTAAGGCAGATCTCGTAACTACCATTATAAAATTAAATAAATATCAATGAAAGTAACCTTTAAAAAATTATATCTATAATAAATTATATCTAAAATAAAAAATTATATCTAAAATAATATCTGTAATAAACCTATTTAGCTTGAAAAACACCGCTGAAGGTGAAGATGTTTTCCATGCTGTAAAAAAGTGTTTGTCTGACAATAGTTTGCGTTTAGAGGTGCTTTCCAGATTAACAACAGATGGAGCACCAGCTATGGTAGGGAGAAATAAAGGAGCTGTAAAGTTGTTTATGAATGAGTTGGAGGGGAGAACCATTAAAACCAGTGATGTATTTGTCATATTGAGAGTTGACAAGGCTAGTGGGAGTCAGACTTGTTCAAAGCTGCTAAGTGGATTTTCTTATTTACTGATTTGAAATTATTGTTTTTCTAAAACTTTTGATTTAAATTTAGTAGTATAGCATTATTTTGTGATTTTCTGATTAATCTGGTGTACTTGGCCTTGTAATTGCATAAACGTAAGGGTATCAAATCCACCTGTTACAAGTTGCAGCTCCGCTGAAAGAGAAGTTTTTTAGCCATATTTAGCCGCTTTATTGACCAATTGTTACATCAAATTATTTTCTATAAGTAGCTTATAGACCTAGTCAGGATCCTTAGTTTATTCTGAATTGAGACAGCGAGATTTAGAAGTTAATTAATTCTTAAGTGTCCGTAGATTTACCGTTCGTAACTTGCTGCCATTAGTAGTAGTAGTAGTAGTGGCACGTGATGCAAGAAAGCAAGTGTATGAGCTTATGCAGCATCAGCCGGAAAAAAAAAAAAAAAAAAAAATCACACCATTCCCTCCAAATGCCTGTCCAGTTCCTCCTTAAATTTATTTAACCTATCAACTTCCACAACGACAGATGGAAGTTTGTTCCAGCAATTAACCACCCGCTGGCTGAAGGCAAATTTCCGCACATCAATACTACATCTGTCTTTTCTTAATTTGAATTTATGCCCCCTTAGGTTCGTAATCTGAACAAGTGGAAGGATCTCATCAGAATTCAGCACACTCAACCCATTCAAGGCCTTATACACCTCAATCAGATCCCACACAGGTGCCTAGTCTCCAGCCACTACAATTTGCAGAACTTAAGCCTCTCTTGGTAAGAGGATCCCTTCATTCCCCCAATCTTGTTGCCCTTCTCTGTACACGCTCAAGCAAATCTACATCCGTACATCCTTCCTAAAATGAGGCCTCCAGACCTGTATGCAGTACTCAAGGTGCGGCCTGACCATTGCCTTATACAGAGGGACAATCACCTCCTTCTCCCTGCTAACAAAATTCCTATATATCATTGACAAAACCCCATGCCTGCGTTGGCAGCCTGTCTGCATTGCTCAGAAAACTTCATATCTGACTGCACAATTACTCCCAGGTCTTTTTCATTTTCTACCACCTTAAGTGTAGTACCACACAGTTGGTACGTTTCTCTGGGGTTACTTCTACCCATATGCAGTACTTTGCATTTGTCAAGGTTAAACTTCAGTTGCCACTTCTTAGCCCATCTGCCCAAATTATCTAGATCCTGTTGCAGTAGCACACTGCCATTACTGTCATTAACAACCCTGCCAAACTTTGTATCATCTGCAAACTTCGACACTAAGCCTGATATACCTTCATCAATATCATTGATAAATATACAAAACAACAGTGTACCCAAAACCGAACCCTGTGGGACTCCACTAATAACATTAGTCCACAAACAGTAGCACCCATTAATTACCACCCTCTGTCTGCTCCAACTCAACCATCCTTTTATCCATTGTAGCAACTTACCCTTAATACCATTCTGATCCAATCTGTATAATATTCTTCAAACCGCAACAGTGTCAAAAGCTTTCCTGAAATCCAAATCTTTGATATCAAAATTATTTTTTGCATCCAGTTCCTTTGTAACCACATCGTTGTTATTAGCATTAGCATTAGTAGAGGCATATGATGCAAGAAAGCAAGCTTATTCAGCATCAGCCAAAAAAAAAAAAAAAAAACACACACCACTCCCATTTCACCCCTCCGTTCGTTCGAAATACCTGTCCAGTTGAGCTTTAAATTTGTTTAGGCTATCAACTTCAACAACAAGTGATGGAAGTCGGTTCCACCAACCAACCACCCGCTGGCCAAATGCAAATTTCCGCACATCTATCCGACATCCGTCCTTCCTCAATTTGAATTTATGCCCTCTGAGGTGATTATTCTGAGCAAGATGAAGAATCCCATTGGCATTGAGCATGCTCAAACCATTCAAAGCCTTATACACCTCTATCAGATCACCTCGCCGGTGCCTAGTCTCCAGACTCTGTAATTTGCAAAACTTAAGCAACCCTTTGTTCCATTCACTAATCTTGTTGCCCTTCTCTGTACCCGTTCCCGCAGCTCTACATCCTTCTTGAAATGAGGCCTCCAGACCTGTATACAGTACTCAAGATGTGGCCTAACCATTGCCTTATACAAGGGAATAATCACCTCCTTATCCCTGCTAGAAAAATTCCTGTATATCATTGACAAGACACCATGAGCTACTCTTGCAGCTCGTCTGCACTGCTCAGAGAACTTCATATCTGCCTGCACAATTACCCCCAGGTCCTTTTCATTCTCCACCACTGTCAGTGTAGTACCGCAGAGTTGATACATTGCTCTGGGGTTACTGTTACCCATATGTAGTACTTTACATTTGTCAATGTTAAACTTCATTTGCCACCTCTCAGCCCATCTGTTCAACCTTTCCAGATCCTGTTGCAGCAGCATAGCGTCAGTAGTGTCCTTAACGACCCTGCCAACCTTTGTATCATCTGCAAACTTAGACATTAAACTTGATATCCCATCATCAATATCATTCATAAACACCGAAAACAACAACGGACCCAACACTGAACCCTGAGGAACTCCACTAATAACATTAGTCCACGTTGAGCAGTGTCCATTGATTACCACTCTCTGTCTTCTGCCACTCAACCATCCCCTTATCCATAGCAGCAATTTGCCTCCAATGCCACACTGCTCCAATTTGTGCAGCAGTCTTCCATGTGCAACAGTATCAAAAGCCTTTCTAAGATCCAAATATATAATATCAAAGTTATTCCCTGCATCCAGTTCTTTTGTGACTACATCATAGTATCCAATCAAATTGGTCAGGCAAGACCTGCCCTTAACAAAACCATGCTGCGTCTGAGCTATAACTGAATTCTTGTCTAGATGATCCTGCAGTGCTTCTTTAACCAGTGCCTCCATTAATTTACCTGGAACAGAAGTTAAACTAACAGGTCTATAATTACTTGTGTCAGCCTTTGATCCTCCTTTGTGAATTGGGGTTACATTTGCACATCTCCAGTCTATGGGTATCTCCCCTGAGTCCAAAGAAGCTCTCATAATTATGGCTAGGGGTTTGCATACTTCCTTTGCTGCCTCCTTTAATATAACTGGATAGATCCCATCCACCCCAGGTGCCTTTTTATGTTTATCCTCAACAAACTCTCCTCCACTTTCCTCTCAGTTATTACAAAATCATCCAGCTCACTGCCAATGTTTACTTTACCTACATCATTCTCCTTCCTGAATAACTCCTCATGCGTGAATGTAGATGCAAAATACTCGTTTAGATTGTTAGCTACCTGATCATGATCCTCAACTGTTGAAAAAAAGCCGTGAAATAGGGTTGAATTTGAAAGTGTCTGCAATTCTGCCCAGACACGATAGGAGGGAGTATATGATGAGAGCCTTGTCGATCAATTCGGCCCTGGAAAGATTGTGCAAGGCTCAAGGGGTAGAATTTTTTTCAGCCTGGACTGTACTTGTTAATAGGAGAGATTGCTTCTACAGGGATGGGATACACTTAAATAGAAAGGGTGCAAGAATATTTGCTGATGCTATCGAGGCAGTGTTAGGTGGGTCGGAAAACTGCTAGTTTGGGGGGATACAAAGACTAATAGTTTAACAGTAACCGCAGGCAGAGGTGAAGGCGATTCTTGCACAACTTCTATTAGAATAAGAAGCGACCTGGAGCGAGGGGTGTTGGGGGTTTCAGGGACGGATGGCAGTCATCATGGAATAGTTGGGTATATGGGATGTGTTAGGGTAACCAGCAATAGGCATAGGAGCATGTATGCTTGCATGTATACCAATGCTAGAAGTATAGTAAATAAATTTGATGAATTTGAAGTGTTGGTCAAGACATCAAAGGCGGATATTGTTGGGATAGCAGAGACGTGGTGTCACAAAGATATAAGGAATGCAGAACTGGAATTTGGGGAGTACAATGTGTACAGAAAGGATAGACAGGACAGAAAGGGAGGGGGTGTTATGCTGTTAATTAAGAAAAACATAAAATCAAAGGAAGTGCACCCAGTTAATATAGATGAACAGTGCTCTGTTGAGTCAGTTTGGTGCGAGATAAGCACTGCGAAAGGAAAAATAAGGGTAGGAGTGTGTTATAGGCCTAATGACTTGAATGAGTACAATGAACAATTGTACAGAGAAATAGAGTGGGCCAGTAAATCTGAATGTCTTATAATGGGGGATTTTAACTTCCCAGATATTGACTGGAACTTGTGGGTTGGTCACTCACACACCAGTCAGACTTTTGTGGATTTATTGGATGATTGTTTTCTGCAGCAGCATGTTCGAGAGGCAACCAGAGAAAGTAACACTCTTGATCTGGTTATCAGCAGTGATCATTCGTGTATTAAGAATTTGCAGATAAAGGAACCACTAGGTGGCAGTGATCACTGTGTGCTGAAGTGGGATTTACTCAAAGAGGTAACTACCGTCAGGGGTAAAGGAAAGGGTTTTTGCTTCCGTAAAGGGGAGTACAGTGGTCTCAGACAGTTTTTAAATTCTGTACAGTGGGATCAACTGACGATGTTACCAACAGTAAATTCTAAGTGGGAAGCATTCAAGGAATTAATCGTGGAAGCTACTAGACTTTATATACCGATTAAGAAATATCGTTCAAGGTTTAGGCCTAAATGGTTATCAAATGAACTAATGAGACTCGTGACAGAGAAGAAAAATGCATGGGATGCATATAAATTATCAGGTGACACAGAAGCCTGTGGCAGATATAAGCTAGTCTGTAATCAGGTCACAAAGGAGGTTCGGCAGGCGAAGGCGGATTACGAGAAATCTTTGGCAAAGGATGCTAAGAAAAACAGCAAGGATTTCTTTACTTATATAAACTCTAAAAGGAAGGGGATGAATATGATTGGTCCACTTGACATCGATGGTTCGACTGTTGATGATCCTGCTCAGATAGCAAACAAACTGAATGAGTATTTTGCATCTACATTCACACGTGAGGAATTATTACAGTTTGAAAATGGAAGAAGGTTATCAAATTGTAGCAGTGTGCTTAATGATTTTGTAATAACTGAGAGCAAAGTGGAGGAGAAATTGTTGAAGTTAAACATAAGAAAGGCACCTGGGGTGGATGGGATCTATCCAGTTATTTTAAAGGAGGCGGCAAAGCAACTAAGCAAACCCTTAGCCATAATTATGAGAGCATCCTTGGACTCAGGGGAGGTTCCCACGGACTGGAGATGTGCAAATGTGTCCCCAATTCACAAAGGTGGATCGAAGGGTGACACGAGTAATTACAGACCAGTTAGTTTAACTTCTGTTCCGGGTAAAATAATGGAGTCACTGGTTAAAGATGCATTGCAGGATCATCTAGACAAGACTGCAGCAATAATTCAAACACAGCATGGGTTTGTTAAGGGAAAGTCTTGTCTGACAAATTTGATTGGTTATTATGATGTGGTCACAAAGGAACTGGATGCGAAAAATAATTTTGATATCATATACTTGGATTTCAGGAAAGCTTTTGACACTGTTGCGCATGAAAGACTACTGTACAAATTGGAGCAGAATGGTATTAAGGGTAAGTTGCTACAATGGATAAAAGGATGGTTAAGTGGGAGAAGACAGAGGGTGGTAATCAATGGGTGCTGCTCTTCATGGACTAATGTTATTAGTGGAGTCCCACAGGGTTCGGTGTTGGGTCCACTGTTGTTTTGTGTATTTATCAATGATATTGATGAAGGTATATCAGGCTTAATGTCGAAGTTTGCAGATGACACAAAGGTTGGCAGGGTTGTTAATGACAGTAATGGCAGTGTGCTACTGCAACAGGATCTAGATAATTTGGGCAGATGGGCTAAGAAGTGGCAACTGAAGTTCAACCTTGACAAATGCAAAGTACTGCATATGGGTAGAAGTAACCCCAGAGAAACGTACCAACTGTGTGGTACTACACTTAAGGTGGTAGAAAATGAAAAAGACCTGGGAGTAATTGTGCAGTCAGATATGAAGTTTTCTGAGCAATGCAGACAGGCTGCTAGGGCAGGTCATGGGGTTTTGTCAATGATATATAGGAATTTTGCTAGCAGGGAAAAGGAGGTGATTGTCCCTCTGTATAAGGCAATGGTCAGGCCACGCCTTGAGTACTGCGTACAGGTCTGGAGGCCTCATTTTAGGAAGGATGTAGATTTGCTTGAGCGTGTACAGAGAAGAGCAACACGATTGGTGAGGGGAATGAAGGGATTCTCTTACCAAGAGAGGCTTAAGTTCTGCAAATTGCAGTGGCTGGAGACTAGGCACCTGCGCGGTGATCTGATTGAGGTCTATAAGGCCTTGAATGGGTTGAGCACGCTGAATTCTGATGGGATCCTTCCACTTGTTCAGATTACGAACCTACGGGGACATAAGTTCAAATTAAGAAAGGACAGATGTAGAATAGATGTGCGGAAATTTGCCTTTAGCCAGCGGGTGGTTAATTGCTGGAACAAACTTCCATCTGTCGTTGTGGAAGTTGATAGGTTAAATAAATTTAAGGAGGAACTGGACAGGCATTTGGAGGGAATGGCGTGATGATTTTTTTTTTTTTTTTTTTTTTTTTTGGCTGATGCTGCATAAGCTCCTACACTTGCTTTCTTGCATCATGTGCCACTACTACTACTACTACTACTACTATATCCAGTGGACCAATCTGATTTATCCCTTTCCTTCTCGAGTTCAAGTATGTAAAGAACTCCTTTCTGTTTTTCTTTGCATCCTTTGCCAAGGATTTTTCGTAGTCTGCCTTTGCCTGCCTAATCTCCTTTGTGACTTGGTTACAGACCAACTTATATCTATCATAGGCTTCCATGTCACCCATTAATTTGTATGTATCCCATGCATTTTTCTTTTCTGCCACATGTCTCATTAGTCCATCTGACAACCATTTAGGCCTAAACCATGAACAATATTTCTTAGTTGGTATGTAAAGCCTGGTAGCCACCAAGATTAGTTCCTTGAATGCTTCCCATTTTGAGTTTGCTGTTGGTAACATCATCAGTTGGTCCCACTGTATAGAATTTAAATACTGTCTCAGACCATCATAGTCGCCTTTACGAAAACAAAAACCCTTCCCTTTACCTCTGATGGTAGTTACCTCCTTGAGTAAATCCCACTTCAACACACTGTGATCACTGCCACCTAGTGGTTCATTTATCTGCAGGTTCTTAATGCATGAAGAATCACTACTGATAATCAGATCAAGAGTATTGCTCCCTCTTGTTGCCTCACGAACATGCTGATGTAGAAAACAATCATCCAATAAATCCACAAAAGCCTTGCTAGTGTGCGAGTGACCAACCCACAAATTCCAGTCAATATCTGGGAAATTAAAATCCCCCATTATAAGACTCTCTGATTTACTGGCCCACTCTATTTCCCTGTACAATATATTATTATACTCATCAGAGTCATTAGGCCTATAGCACACTCCTACTCTCAATTTTGATTTCCCTATGCTTATGTCACACCAAACTGACTCGACACTGCCCTGTCCATCGATGTCAACTGGCTTCACTTCCTTTGACTTTATGTGTTTCTTAATTAATAGCATAACCCCTCCTCCCCTCCTGTCCTGTCTATCCTTTCTATATACATTGTATTCCCCAAATTCCAGTTCCGCATTACTTATATCTGTGTGACACCACGTCTCTGATATCCCAACAATATCTGCCTTTGATGTTTTGAGCAATACCTCAAATTCATCAAATTTATTTACCAAACTCCTAGCATTGGTGTACACGCAGGTATACATGCACCTGTTTCTATTCTTAGCTACCCTAACACAACCCATGTGTTTACTTGTAACGCAATGACTACCAGCAGTCTCTGAAATATCCTGCATATAGTGTTGGATATTTGCAGAACAAATTCCATGCTTTATTTTTTTCCTTTTTTCTCATTGGTTTACCTGCATTCTGCCAGTGATTAGTATGTTATTGTTTTCTTGCACATGATTGCAGTATTGGTTATTTGTCTGCAGCATGTATTTGTCATGTCATATGTTCTGTTGCTTCATTAATGTGCTGAGATTCTATGACCTTAGTATCAAATACAATACGAATCACACATTTATTCCAGTCTGCTTTGGAAAATTTCCAGTTTGTTTGACTTTCGGTTTCTGACGTTTCAAGCAGCCCTTCAAGAATCTGTTCACTAATCAATTTATCTCTCCCCTTCTACTGAAGAATACTTGTACTCATTAGCTTTGTTCATTCTTCTCCTCAAGTGAATTCTAATCTTTCATCAGTGCCATTAAGATCATTGAAGATAGGTTGTTGGAAATGAAAACAAGTTTTCTTTTTAAAATTACATTATCATTAAAGTGGCAGATAATTACAGATGGGGAGGGATATTTTTAAATGATCTTATTTTCAATATCCATAACATGAAACAGTTAAATTGCCGATACTCACTACATCGTAAACACAAATACAGTGGATTCCGGTTATTTGGGCCACCGGTTAATCGGGGCAGCCGTTTATTTGGGGCAAATCTTAAAAAACAGAACCCAATCGAGAAAATAGCCAGAGTTTACTTCACTTAATTGGGACAAAATGCCGTTTAATCGGGACAGGAGACCGCACCACTGGAGATTACCCTAAGATTTTCTCTGACCATACCACGTAGTTTGGTCGGATTTTTGGAGGTCGCAACCATAAAACAATTAGCAGTCACCTGTTTATTGGGCTTTTCTGTTAGTGCAATCTATCATAAACGGATAGTAAACTCGATCTTATTGAATTTGCGATAATACTGACAGCTGGAATTCTGTGGGTTATTATGGTAAAATGTGTTTACACTTCCATGGAATCTTCAATCATATAAAAAAAAAATAATTTTCAGAATCTTCTCTTCATTCCTATTTTTAAAGCTTTGTAACTTGTTACTCCGTTCCCACTTGCGCATATTGTGTTACTTTCAATTTGTGTGTGCAGTGTTTTTTTTGTTTTTGATTGCTTATCTTTTTACTGTTTTAAATTTCAGCCCCCACCAACAAATGTCAGTGAACAGAAATGTCAACTAGTTTAGTTAGTATGTACATATTACAGTACGTATTAATTATTCCGATTATCACGTATATTCTTCCGAATTTCCCGTATCATTTAATTTTTTAATTGGTAAGGTAATCAAGGGTAAATAGGGTAAATTTGTGGTTAATATATCTTTACTTTTATAGCCTGTAGATAACATTCCTCCTGTTTTCGCTAATTAGAATCGCTGTTTAATAGAATTAAAATTCAATTCACAAACGTGATCATAATGACCGGCGCTTACTGCACATCATATAGTGAATGGTACTTTACTATGGTGAGTTCGTCGTAACGTGATTTGATTGTACAGAGAACTAATTGTAAAGGGGGAGTACATTGTATTTTTAACTACTGTATTTACGTGAAACTTCGGATAATTGGGGCAGCCACTTAATCGGGCCAAAATGCACTAGTCCTGATGTGTCCCAAATAACCGGAATCGACTGTACTTGTCAGAAGACCTTATTGTGGAATAGGTATTACTCTCTAATAAGGAATCCAATAATCTAGTTAAATTGTTGTTAATTTAGTTATTAGTTTTGAGCCTTTGTCATCTTCTAAAAGTTTATTGCTGCATTTAATTCTTTTTAATGATGAAAATTTGTTTGAACACTCAATATTGGGAGAAGTAAAGTTTATGTTCCTGTTCAGTGTAACAATATTTATTAATGAAGTCAAATATTCTGTGTTTTTGATATGTTATTTATAACTGATTTTTTTAAAGGTTTTAATGTTTCGCAAACTTTGCCTTTAAGACTAAAAACAGCTTAAATGGTTTATCTGGCCTGTATAATTTCAAAACTCTTCAATGTGTATTTTTGTTAGTTTAACATTAAGTAAGCATTACTATCTTGTATTATAAAGTTCGATATGGATTCATAATCAATTATGTTCACAGAGAAATTTTTGTTTTCAGTATTAAACTCATTTTTTGATAGATTGGGTGTCAAATGGGATTTATATTATTCAGTTTTGTTTTTTTTTTTTAAACTTTCTTATCCAATGAATAGTTACCCTACTTTGAACTTATATAATAAATACTATACGTGGAACTTATTTTTTTGGTGCAGTATTATAATTTTAACCTTTATTCAAAAGATTCTAATTAGTGTTAATAAGTTGCCAGTCAAAAGAGATGGTCTGTGCAGTTATTCAGATTTGACATATTGAAATTAACCGCACTTGGTCAGCCTTCAGAAGGACCTGCCATTTTTTGTTGCTTTTTTTCTTTGAGTAATCTGGTATGTATGCAGATTTGTTCATGAAGTTTTTGTAAAAAGAGCTTAATAATTTATTATCCACAAGGCATTTTAAGAGCCATATTACCTTGTGAGTGTAATATAGGTATTCTTTTAGCATGCATTGCTGTTTTATAGCTCTCCAAGCTATTGACATGGCAGCATTTTTTTATTTCTCTCTTGAAGATTCTCACTTCTCTATATTTTTAATACAGAAAATTTAAGTTATTTGTGCTCTTAGGTATTTTTTAGAAGAAATTTAAATGTACTCTACAAGGAATATTTAATATTTTCATAAAAAAAAAAGAGAATGTTCACCAGCAGGAAAGGGGAAAGGGAGTACATGTTAAAATCTGGATGTATGCAAGGAGAAACTGCAGACACAACCGTTAAACAGCCAAAATAATCCAGTGAATATATATATATATTTTTTATGAAAACCCTAAACACGAGAGGTATTAGAACCTATGGTACTTAGTACCATGCTTGGGTTGGAGGTTGAGAAGATGAGAGAAGATATTTGTTGACATTAGACTTGAACTTCTGTAGACTGTAATTTTCAGGAAAGACATACGAAGGAAGGTTTTTCCAGAAAACGGCAGTTCAATGAATAAACAAGGATGATGAAAAGTTGGTTCTGTAAGTTTGAAGTTGGACAGTAAACGGATGTTGGATGGTGGTAACACGTGTTCGGACTGTTTTGAAAGAGACAGCGGGAATTATAGAAGCCAATTCAGAAGAACAGTGCCCATGGAAGTATCTGTAGAAAAGGCATGCAGCAGAAACAGTATCTATGAGATAGCGAGTGGACAGACTCTTTTAATGAGTCATTGATTGACCTAACTGCCCTCTTCTGAATGGAATCTAGAAGCCTGAGAGGTTTTGGGGGCACCACCCGCAGATGTGGGAACAATATTCCATGGTAGGGCGGATTTGTAATTTGTACAGAGTGAACAGCTTTTTGGAAGAAAAGTAATGCCAAGAGCAAAAGAGAAAACCAAGTTTTTAGATGCAGAGGAAGCAATATTTATAATGTGCTTGTGCCAAGTGAGATTAGAAGTCAGAGTAATCCCCAAAATAGATATATCATCTTGCCTAGAAATGGGAATGTCACCAAAGATAATATAGCATAGGAACAGAAGAATCCTTTTTGCGAGATATAATACGATACTGAGTTTTAGAAGGATTGAAATCAACTAAGTTGTCTCTGCCCCACTGGAGAATTACCTGGAGATCGGCATTTAAGGAATTGGTAGCGGATATTCAAGACGTTGAAGCTGATTGAGCAGGGCAAGGTTTCTCAAAATGGAAAGTGGAATGCAATCTGCAATCATCGGCAAAACTATGAATAGGATTTCCAGTCAATGGAAGGTCATTAATATACAAGAGGAAAAGAGTGGGGGGAAAGAAATGAACTTTGGGAGACACCAGCATTAGTGGAGAAGTTAGAAGACAGAGAGCCATCTACCATCACACTCAGTGAGCAATCAGAGAGAAAACTGGATAGCCAATTACAAAAAAACATTTGGCAAACCATAAAGATGGAAGCTTGTTTAGAAGACCTTTATGCTAAAAAGAATCGAAAGTCTTTAAGATATCAAGAGCAACTGCTGGTGTTTCACCGAACATTTCCATTGAATTTGTCCATAAATGGGTAATATAAGCCAGAATATCACCAGTGGATCAACAATAATGGAATCCATACTCGCGATCATTGATCAGACGGAAGGTTTCTAGATAGTTTGAGTTGGCGGTTAATTGATTTCTCCATTACTTTAGAAAGAGTAGAAGTAATTGCAATGGGATGATAATTGGATGGGAGGGATTTGTCACTTTTTTTTTGGAACTGGCTGGATATGAGCAAATTTTCAAGCAGAAGGAAAAACACCTTTGGAATAAGAAAGTGAAAAAAGGTGGCAAAGAACAGGAGTAAGTTCAGGAGCACAGGTTTTGAGAACAAGTGGAGAAATACCATCAGGACTTGGAGCCTTCTGAGCATGAAGATTCGTCAAAATCCTTCTGACATCCTTTTGACGGAAGACCACAGGAGGCATTGAGTGGAGCGTGTTGGGAATGGTGGGAGGTGTTTAACCAAGATCATTAATACATGAGTTGGAAGAAAAATGGTCAGTTTTATCCTTGTCTGAAGTGGCAACAGAACCATCTGGTTTTGACAGAGGTGGGAGCAGAGATGGGCAAAAGTTTCAGCCAATAGCTTTGGCAAGAGAACAGAATGCTTGGCTACCATTAGGGCAAGAAGCAAGTTTTCTACTCTTAGCCTGTTCAAAATCTAGTTTGGACAGATTAATAACTGCTTTACAATTGTTGTGAGCTTTAGTGTAGGCAGAAAATGAAACTGAAGAATTGGAAACAAGCCAATTATGATATGCAACATTCTTCTCCTGGGTGGCTTTAGCACATTTATTGGAGAACGAAGGTTTAGGTATAAGACGAGATTTTAAAGTGGAGTGTGGGATAAAGGATTCCATTCCTACAAAGATAATTTCACTGACACGATCTGAACAAACGTTGACATCAGAAGTTTTTAAACAATAATCTGGCCAAGGAAAAGAAGAAATGAAATCTCGCAGGTCATCCCCATTTTGCATTCTTGTAATGCAAAACAATATGAAGTTGGGAATAGCCATGAGATAAAGGCTCCATTGGAGAAGAAACAATCACCAAGTTGTGATCTGCATGCCTAAAGGACCACTCACTTCAACCATGTACTTAGAAGGGTTGTTTGTGAGAAAAAGATCAAGCGTGTTGGCTGTATGGTTAGGATTGTCCGGTATTATTGTAGGTAAATGAACAATCTATGCAAGGTCATTAGTAATTGCAAAAGCCTCAGCATTTCGACCAGCTGGGTCGGTGTGACTAGAAAACAGAAGGCTACTGGAGTTGTGAACATTAAAATTACCAAGGATAATTACCTCACTGTTAGAAAAGTTGGACTGGAGAAAGTCAAGTTGTAAAGAGAGGAAGTTGAAGATCTACAAGTGATTAGTGGAGTTGGGAGAATGGTAGAGATAACACATAAATTTTACAGAATGAGGTAGAGAGATTTTAAGCCAGAGAAGATCAAAAAGAGGAGATTCCAAATTACCAAGTCTCTGACAGGAAATATCGGAATGGACATAGGCACAAGTACCACCTTTGAGGCGAAAGAATCATGCAGCGAATCATTTGTGCAACTGAGATGAGCAGTAGTCGAATCACCCATCAGAAAAAGTACATGAGGTTTGGCAGATTGCAAGTGGAAATGAGCGTCGTTGAGATTAGAATTGAGACTACATATATTTGTGAAATGAACTAGGAAGTGTTTGGGAGGTTTAGATCTTTTCGCAGATAAGCTTACTCTATTAGTTTGACAATTCATGGTGTATTCAATAGTAAGAATATGTAGGGGGAGTTGGTCATGCTGTATGAAGTAATGAAATTTTTGGATATGGCATACACATGGTAAGAATGTACCCAGATCCTTGGCACAATGTGGCCTCGACAATGCCCCCCTCCCGCATACACACTACTCGGACTCCCTCCAGTCACTATCTGGCAGAGTAGAAGTAGCAAGATTATACACTAGCTGATCTGGAAGCCTCCTAAAGAGTTACCAATAGGTTCGGTCTGGTGTACTAACTAGCGGCAGGCCTGAGAACACCGTTTTAGAGCTGTATCCTAAATGGAAATTTAATTTTTTGGAAACTGACAAACATATGTCAAACTAAATTATACAAATTTTGAATATGAATAAATAAGGAAATAAACAAAATTATAAAGAAGATCATAGTAATTAAAAGCGATAAATTCATTTCTAATTGAAAATATACATCCCTTAAAACCAACACATTTTATATCTGAAGTTAAACAATCAAAGCCAAATTGAAACCTCATATTCCACTTTTGAAAATGTACTAATGCCAGTTCTGTTACCTACCTGAACTCATGCTTTATGGTATTCATTGAGCACTGATGGCAGGTTTGGTGCACAATAGCCTTAAGATGGTGATGTATCATAAAACTCCTAACAACTGACCAACCAACTGATACCTTTCAAAACCACTCTTTTAAGTATTCGCTGTTCTGTTTTCATTTCTTTTTGCAGTCTTCCTGAATGTTTCCCAACTGTGGTAGCACCATGACTTGGAAGTCACAATGCCTTGATGCAAGTGGGCAGATCAGTGATTAATTGATTTGCTACTTTTATATCTATTTGTGATACTTGGTGGGTATGGTTTATTTTTCCCAGATTCTAGGGGTATTCAGATATTTTTCATAATATACTGTAGTTATCCTATAGTACATACAAAAAGTTAATAGTTAAAAGTTTTTATGGAGCGTTGATGTTGACCTTGGTGTGCACACATGTCAAGTGGGAACTGGCTTGACCACTTCACTCTTGCGTCACAGCTGATTGATTATGGAATGTCATGGTTTTAACAGCATGCTAACAACAGGTTTTTCTTTAAACTTGGGAAAAGTTATACAGAGATGTTGCAAGCATTACAGAAAGTTTGTGGCGATGATTCTTTGAAAAAACAGCAGTTTACAAACAGGAAACATTGGAAGATGAATCGTACAGTAGATCCTCTTTGATGTCATGAGACAGTGAAAATGTCATGACAGTGAAGGAATTCATGTGGAACAGTAGGCAAATGACCGTTGTTGAGATTGACTGCTCATGAAGTTGGACTGTCATGTACTCAGTACACAGAATCTTAACATATGATTTAGGGATGCATTGCGTGTGTGCAAAGTTTGTTCAAAGGTTGCTGGGGGACAAATGGGGAACAAAGTTTGTTTCCCATTTGATCACCCGATCAAATGGGCTACAGGAAGGCCATTGTAGGTGATTTGTTTGAAAATTTTATGCACGATCTGAGCTTCCTAAGAAAAGTGGTCACTGGGGATGAGAATTGGGTGTTCATCTATGATTAAGGTGGAATCATCTGAATGGTATGCAAAATTGTCCCCATGCCCAAAGAAGTCTCATGCAACAAAATCCAATGTCAAAGTTGCTGATAATTTTTTGCGATGTTGATGGCATAGTGCACCACAAATTTGTGACTAGGAGAGAAGCATTGCCGCTGCATGCTAACAACAGGTTTTGACATGTTTGCATGAGAAATTGAGGCAAAAATGGAAGGATGTCTTTATCTTGCACTGTGACAATGTGCCCAGTAACACGGTGATGACAGTGTAGCAGTTTTTATCACAGTAATGCAGCAGCCTCCCTACTCCCCTGACCTTACACTGTTTGACTTAAACTGAAAATGGTGTTTCGGGATGGGTCGTCATTTTGGTATAGTGGATGGCATTGAAGAAAATACTGAAGCAGCCATACGTGCACTAAAGAAACACGACTTTAAAGCATGTTTCAAAGCTTGGGAAGACCGATAGGGGAAGTGTGTGTGCACACACGCATGTGCAGAAGGAAGGTATTTTGAAGATGATTAGGTTAGTAAGCATAAGTGTTCACTCAATAAACTTTTATAGTAAAATTTCAGGAACTTTTTAAATGTTACCTCATATATCTAGTTGTACAAGCTTGAACTATGCATTATGCAAATCTAGCAATGAATTGCCTAACTGTGTGCCTGTAGATATATTTCAGATTTTCAACTATTTCCTAAACATATTTAAATGAGATGGTCTCAAAACCTGGAATTAATTTATAATCTGCTATATTTAATATTAGCATTTATTATTTAGAGTTCTTAGTTTTATTACAGTTCTAAGCCATTATATTTTTATAATCATTGAGGTGCTCTTTAAAATTATTTACAGATTAAAGTTTTATTTAAGTGTTATTTTGTATATATTCATTTTACCTAGTTTAACATCTAATATATTTTTATAGATAATAAAAAAATATAGGAGTTCAAAATTGCCAGATTATAAAAGATGTCTGAGCTAGGAATTTTGCCATCTGTTGCCTTGAAATGGGACCCAAAGAATTTAGAAATTCGGACACGGTCTGTTGAAAAAACTCTTGCACCATTAGTGATGCAAGTAAGTATTATGCTACTGACACAGTTGTTTATTCAAAATTCTACTTTTATCAGTTTTTCATTTTTGTCTAATGTTGATAGGTTTGTGCTTTGAAGGATAAATATTTTGGGTTGTGTGGAATTGAAATCTTGATGCACTGTTATATAAGAAATCAGTGAGGAACAAGTCTTCACAGTTATGTTGCTGCATTCAGGTATGCACATGCTGTTAAAAATTTATTCTTTGTGTGACATTATATCTTTCCTTGAATTGCGTTAGTTTACCGAGACTCGGTCACCGCATCCAGACTTCTATATCTTTAGTTTGTTCTGTTTTTTAGTGTTTTAGTGTTGTTTGGACTTACCTATTTTTAGTGTTCTTGTGGGTTGGATGCAATGCATCCAGGGCCACGAAAGAAGAGAGTCCCAATCCCAACAAAGGAGTCCCTTTGGTCGAGGCAAAGAAGACCAAATGAACCAAACTTTAATTCTCGAATCCAGGAACCTGAACTCTGCTGCCATTATAACTAGTCATACACCTCATCAACTGCATGACTAGTTGTAATGGCAGCAAAAGCTTTGTATGCAATTAAATCTATTATCATAATTTGCTATTTATGGAAGAGATTAACCATAGATTTAATGAGGCATGCATTTTTTTCAGCTGTACTACACTAATATTTTCTTTTTCTATTTAGCGCAGCTATTCTAAAGTTGATGGCAAACCAACTCACTCAAATGCTATATGGCCATCCAAATCACTGTTCAAAGAAATTCTTTGAATTTGTTTCCTTTCTTAAAATAGGCAAACTTTACTAATTTTGCGTCGAGAAAAACGAATATGACTTCAGAAATTTTTTATTAGCTCTAGTTTTTGAGATACACTATTTTCACAATTGTCTAAGAATATAGTAATTTCAGTAGTAGTCGGAGTGAAAAGTAATATTAAAATAATTTCATATTTACGTTTCCTTGATACAACATAAATCATATTTGTTTTTAATTAAAACATAAAAAAACAAGAACACAAGAAAACAGCACAGGAACTGAAAGTACTTTCACTTCTTGTCACTTGTATTCTACTTCTGGGGCATCTCTTATTACTGTCCAAAAGTAGTCAGCAAGCATAGAAGCATTCCACCTACCCTGATATCTTCTTTCCATTGCTGAAATGTCTTGGTGGAATCGCTCACCGTGCTCATCACTCACTGGCAGCAAAAAGGCAGCAGGGAAGAAGTCCAGATGAGAGTCAAAAAAGTGGATTTTCAGTGACATGTTGCAGCCTAATTGATGCTGCTTTTCTAGAAGGTTGTTCACAGTCTCAGCATAGTTTCAGCTCTTCGGTTTCCCAGGAAGTCATGCACAACACCTTTAAAGGCTTCCCAAGCTGCATTCTCATTACCCTGGAGGACTCTCTCAAAGTTTTTTTAATGTGTAAAGGGGGCAGAAGAATTTTGCTTTGATCAACCAGAGGATTGTGCTGGACATTTTTTCCCCCGGGGTGCAGATTTTCCCATATAGGCCAGACTTTTCTCTTTAGTGTGAGGACCTAGCTTGACTATCCCACTCACACAGGAAACAGCAGTATTTTGTGTATCCCAACTGTATGCCCAGCAGTATTGCAATCACCTTCAGGTCTCCACAGATCTGCCATTGGTGGTCTTTGTACTTCATTGCTTCCAGAATTAATTTCATATTCTCATATGTATCCTTCATGTGGACAGCATGACCTAGAGGAGTTGAAGGAAGAGTGTTGCTATTGTGGAGCAAAACACTTTTAAACTTGGCTTTGATGAGTCTATGAATAGCCTCCAGTCCTGTGGGTCGTGCTCCACATTCCAAGCTGTCATCTTTGAGACCACAGCAGGCAACACCCAGAACAATATGGTCTTAGTTTCTAATGCTCCTAAAAACCAAATAACAACAACAGCAGGCAACAAGGTTGTTTTCACTTTTAAAATATGGATTCAAAGCATTCTGCCTGCTCCTGTACATGGACACCTTGACATTTGGTTGCAGAAGATTCCACTGTTGGAGCCTTGATCCCAGAAGCTCTATTTTATCTTTCGATAGATCTAGGTCTCGAATTAGATCACTTAGTTCACCTTGAGTGATTCTGTGACTCACTCAGCGAATTAGGTTCTGGCACAAAATCAGGATCCTGTGATGTTGAAGGTCCAGGTTGACCATCATTCCTCACACTGTCCCCACCTTCATCAGACTCCAAAGTGGGAGGGCGAGGTACAGGCAGACCATCCCCATGTGCCACTGGTCGAATAGCTGATGGGATGTTGGGGTATTCCACAGTCCACTTCCTTTTTTTTGACATGCCATGCTGAAGAGGAGGCACCATTCAGAAATAACAGTCATTTACATGATTTGAAAGCTCCCTCCAAATCATTGGGATGGCAAAAGGCATTGAACGTCCTTTGTTATTCAACCACCCATGGAGATTTACAGCATGTGCTGCAGCAATATGAGATGCCCAGGGTTTGTCTTCATCCCCTACCTTACAGCCAAAATAATGGTAGTAGGCTGTCTTCACAAGTGGAGTCAATTGGCGTTTCTGAGTGGAAAATGTCACATCACTACACACATAACAAAAAGTGTCAACACTATTAATACATTTACGTGGCATCCTGGCTTTTTATGTAATTTTTGTCCATAAACCTGAAAAGAAAAAAAAACAGAACATCACTTGCAAGGTAAATGATAAATACAAATACACAGAAATACAAAAAAAAAAAAAAAAAAAAAAAATAAAAAAAAAACCAAAAACATGGTGTATCAGTTCCTGTTTCAGTGTTACCAACCTATCTATTCTCTAAACTCCAAAATTAGTATTTACCAATATTCCCTTAAATCATAAGAGGGGCTATATCATGACACTGATAGCTAAGAGTTTTAAATGTTATATTCATTTTTCTCATGCTAAAATTAAGAAGAATTGACTATTTTCAAGCCAGAAACATTTTTGGTGTTGACCAATGATAGCTGTTATTTGCAAGAGTAGTTATAAAGTTTACTGAATAAGCAATGCCACTAAAAGAGAGAAATGTTACTCTTTATTACATAGATTCTTAAAGACAAATGTAGCCATTGATATAGACTGCCTGATTGCTTTCTTAATATTTCATTTATAATTTATTTTTTTTTTTTTTGTAAAATGTGTTAAAGTGACAGATTTTTCACCTTCCTGTAATCTGTGTGTGTGTGTTTATTTAAGCTGAAAGACAGGAATAAATTTATTTAAGCTGAAATTAAGGAATACATTTTTTAGCTATAAAAAGCTGAAACAACAGGTACAGTTTGTATCTTGAGTCAGAAACAAGTGCATTCCCCTTAGGAGAAATTTATTAAAATTAATAAGGAATTTATATATAGATAGACAAAATACCAATTTTAAATAAAATACAATGAATGGCACATTTTCAAGGGCTAGCACCACTGAGTATATCTAGATTGTAATTGACAAAGCTATCTGTTTCTGATTGTATTTTTAATGGTTGTAGGTAGATCAGGAGTTAGGCTGCTAGTTAGCCATGTTAAATTAAAAGTTAGCTGTTAAATTTAAATTTAACAGCTTACTGATAAAAAAAAAACACCGTTAGCCTGACAACAAACATAAAATCAGATATTATTATTATTATCATGATCACTAGACATATGGTGCAAGGAAGCCTAAGGCTTTTGCTGCACCAGCCAAAAAAAAAAAAAAAAATTCCGAATTACCCTGAGAGAGAGAGAGAGAGAATGAACACATCAGTCAGAAGTAGAAGGGAATCACCAAGAAAGAGAAGAATGATGATATCCAACTCAGGACCCTGGGTGTGCCAAACCCATACTCACCAGATGTGAGCCCTTGGGGTTATATACAAAAATAGCAGCCTTCTGTGGATCAGAAGAGGAGATAGAAGATGCTAATTAGGCAAAACAAGATAGGAAGAAGATAGCAGTAGCATATTTTTTTTCCCTTAAATTGCTCTAACAGATTGTAAGGCATAAAAATAAGGATCAGATAGTAAAAAGCTGGTTAAAGAAGGAATAGTTAATAACAGTTACATGTTTACCTTTTTTATACTTGGACTGACCAGGAGCGTAACCACATGAGGCATAAAATGAGTTCCTGGTATTATAGTATAATGGCTATATGGTGTTATGCAATGATAACTAAACCCAAACTATAGTTGCAAGAAACTTGCAAATAATTACAAAAAGAAAACCATTGGTTTATTCTCTTTAATCAGTAAGTGAGAAATCAATTTGATTAAGCTGAGAAAGGTTATTCTCATTAATGAAATTAACAATTTATTTTTTGCTAAAAAGAATAATTATAAAAGTTCTTGTTTAACACTTTTTTTTTTTAAGTAGAACTTTTTTTTCAACTATCAGTAACAGAGAACATAGATTTTAAAAAAAGAATGAGTGTACTATATTTTTTTATGAGCATTAGATTTTGTTTACTTCACAAGAAAAATTCTTCCGTAACTCCCTGCATTTTACAAAACAAATAAATTCACATTACTGTATCTTCATGTTTCTATTTCTTATGTAACAATGTGTGTGAAATATTTTATTTACATGTTATGCTGTGCCTTTACTATGCCATTAACTGCACTCCTAATGAATGACACCTACTGCGTTTTGCATATTTTTGTTAGCAAGTTCAATTCAGCAGGAAATTAAACTTCCTAACTTTCATTTAAGGCAGCACACAAATAATATAATTCTTGACAATATTTTTTATCAAGTTTCTTACACACAAATCAAGTTACAAACTTCGTTCACACTTAACTATAAATTTAACAGCTAAGTAGTAGTAGTAGTAGTAGTAGTGGCATGTGATGCAAGAAAGCAAGTGTATGAGCTTATGCAGCATCAGCCAAAAAAAAAAAAAAAAAAAATCACACCATTCCCTCCAAATGCCTGTCCAGTTCCTCCTTAAATTTATTTAACCTATCAACTTCCACAACGACAGATGGAAGTTTGTTCCAGCAATTAACCACCCGCTGGCTAAAGGCAAATTTCCGCACATCTATTCTACATCTGTCTTTTCTTAATTTGAATTTATGCCCCCTTAGGTTCGTAATCTGAACAAGTGGAAGGATCCCATCAGAATTCAGCATGCTCAACCCATTCAAGGCCTTATACCCCTCAATCAGATCACTGCGCAGGTGCCTAGTCTCCAGCCACTGCAATTTGCAGAACTTAAGCCTCTCTTGGTAAGAGGATCCCTTCATTCCCCTCACCAATCTTGTTGCCCTTCTCTGTACACGCTCAAGCAAATCTACATCCGTACATCCTTCCTAAAATGAGGCCTCCAGACCTGTACGCAGTACTCAAGGCGTGGCCTGACCATTGCCTTATACAGAGGGAAAATGCACGGGAAGTGGACCAAACACAAGCGCCGCAGCTCGTGTTGCGTACCTGCTGGTTGACGTATAAGTGTACATATGTAGATTGTTGGATAACCTGTAACCATTATTGCTGATGAAGGTGGCCGCTGCTGCCGAAAGCTACTGTTTTAGTGGTTTTTAATAATTTTAAACATATATTTAGCACTTTTATTTTATATTTCTTGTTACAATATCATCTTATTTTATTATATTTTATTTTAATATACAGTTTATACAGTCAGTACATGTATTTTATTTATTTAATAAAGGTATTTTATTGATTTGAGTCAGTGTTTTAGTAGCATTATAGATGAATCATGGGGGCAACAATTTTGGTAAATGGTCTAATATAGGTAATGAAAAAAATGCTTATGCATACTTAATTTAATTTAATATTAATATAACTTATATATATATATATATATATCACGGCCTAACCATAGACAGGGAAATCGGATTCAGACTTTAAAACAATCTGCCAGATGTACTGTTTCAGTGGCAGAGCATATTTTAAAAAAAGAATTATGAAGGCACATTCACTTTCACAGTTAGGCCTTGGCATTATATAAAAAACATTCATGGGTCTCGACTACACAAGTTGTCTGTCCAACAATTAGGCTGTGCTTGAAAAAAAATTACATAGAAGTTCTAATTCTTAGGTGAAAGGCCTTCATCAAAACTACTTATTCAGCCACAGTGGGTCCGTTTTTGTTAACAATCATAATTACAAATTTCAGGTTCTATTATGTCTGCAGTGAGTTCCTCTTCATTCTTGCACATCCTGAAACACAATGTACAATGTCTACATCCACTTTGGCATAATCTTTGAAACATGTATCCTTCTAAGTTTAGGTGATGATGCTCATCTTCAAAAATTTCTTCACTATTTTCAGTCTGTTCTTCACCATTAATAAAGGAAGAGGCGTGTGAAGCTTCCTTCATAGGTGCCTCCGTAGCCAGGTGGGAAGGAGCAGCAGTGCGTAGCACACGCTTCTTGATTACACCGGGGTTCGAGCCCGTCACCACCAAATACGGAGGATGTGGAAAGGTCAGGGAATGACCACCGCATATCCCGGAGCAATATGGCCTTAGTTGCTAATGCTCCTAAAAAAAAACCAAAACAAAAAAAAACTTCCTTCATTGTATTATTCAAGGGACAAATCTAATATGCTTGAAGCAGTTTGTGATCACTTTTTTGTTAACCTCATCCCATGCTGAAATGCATAAGTACATTTCTTTGGTTGCACATCATGTTTTGCTTTTGAGATACAGCACAATTTTGTTTAATAGCATTCTTTGATAATTTTTCACAAAGCACTGAATTATGCCTTGATCCAGTGTCTGAAGAACTGACATAGTGTCAGGAACTTAACAGTGATTGCATATGTGTGATTCAGTTGGCAATGAAGGGTGCAGTTATCCACAATCAGCAAAATTTTTCTATTCTCTCCTACTCATTTTGCGATCTAAGTCTCTGTTACATTCTTGGTAGATTTTTAATGACATTCGAACCTTGAATAGATATATTCGAGCCTGCTCCACACAGCATTTTTTTCAAACCTTTAAAAGATCTAGATTTGGGCTTTCTTAATGACCAAGAGAGGAAGTTCTTTTGTGCTAGACATATTTGTCACTAGGAGAATGGTAATTAATTGTTTTGCCTTTTTCCCCCCACCACTTTACATTTCTCATATTTAAATGTAAACTTTTTATCTGATAGCAATTTAGATGATTTATAGAGCTTCTTAATGTACCGTTGTATAATTGACTTAATAATGTAAATAGCAATAAGAGCTTAATAGACAGTACTCACCTCAGTTGATCTGCTTAGTTACATGGAGTTGAAGTGGAAACGAAGTTTAAAATAAGTTGAAATAAGTTAATTGAATGAATACGGAATTGTTAAAACCTGTAATTAAAATTTGCTCAAGGAAGTAGAAGTGCACTACCTCGTCCCTGGTTGTCATTCGAAAAAATTTGAAAAAATTAATATGAAACAAGCGAGGCCAATAGTCACAACGAGCGACTTTCGTGTTAAACGTCTTCAGTTGGCAATGATAGGAGAAAAAGAAATTGTGTATTTAAAGAATTCCTATGTTCCCATAATGCATTTTGTGACATGTGAGAATCTTATGTGCATAAGATTCCAGACCGGAGAAAGGTTGGTTGGTAGGTTCGTATTTAGAATGTTAAATTTAGTGTTATGGCGACACCATTCTATGACAAGTGCCTCATGTTGGAAGATTTTGTAACTAGATCCTAATTTAATAATTGCAATGGCTGAATCGACTAGGGGGTTGTGAGGATGTACATGTTGTGTAAGTTCGGTGCTGGTTTGATTGGTTCTGAAGCTATTATAATGGTAATAAGCACATGTATTGGAAGTTTTTGTGGTGATGTATTTTGCGGTGGTGCTCCCAATGTAGCATGCGTTACGATCGGGCTGTAATGCATGCTACATCGGGAGAACCACCGCAAAATACGGCACCACAAAAACTTTCCAATTTTTTGCAGTGGTGCTCCCAATGTGCCCTTAAAGGATGGTATCTGCCCATTGTAGGGCAGATACCATCCTTTAAGGGCACAAAGGGTGATATTGTTTTACACTTTGGCACTAATGGTATTAGTGCCAATGTGCCAACCAGCAGAATTACTTAACAAGTACAAGAAAATGCTGAAAAAAAAGCTGAGAGTTAGAATTCAATTTGAAAATGTCTGCAATTCTGCCCAGACATGATAGGAGGGAGTATATGATGAGAGCCTTGTCGATCAATTCGGCCCTGGAGTGATTGTGCAAGGCTCAAGGGGTAGAATTTTTCTCAGCCTGGTCTGTGCTTGTTAACAGGAGAGAGAGACTGCTTCTACAGGTATGGGATATACTTAAATAGAAAGGGTGCAAGAATATTTGCCGATGCTATCGAGACAGAGTTAGGTGGGTCAGAAAACTGCTAGCTTGGGGGGGGATACATGGACTAATAGATTAACAGTAGCCGCTGGCAGAGGTAAAAGTGATTCTTCCACTACTTCTATTGAAATGCAATTGAGCCTGGAAAGCAAGGCAATGGGAATTTCCAAGACTGCTAGCAGTCATCGTGGAACAAGTAAATACATGGGCTCTGTTAGGGTAACTAAGAGTAGAAACAGGTGCATGTATACTTGCATGTACACCAATGCTAGGAGTATAGTTAATAAATTCGATGCGCTTGAAGTGCTAGTCAAGACATCAAAGGCAGATATTGTTGGGATATTAGAGACATGGTGTCACATAGATATAAGCAGTGCAAAACTGGAATTTGGGAAGTACAATATGTACAGAAATGATGGACAGGAAGGGAGGAGGGGTTATGCTGTTAGTTAAGAAACACATAAAATCTAAGGAAGTGTATCCAGTTGATAGTTGGTGGACAATGCAACGTTGAGTATGTTTGGTGTGACATAAGCACTGGGAAAGGAAAAATTAGAGTAGGTGTGTGTTATAGGCCTAATGAATCTGATGAGTATAATGAGCAATTGTGCAGAGAAATAGAGTGGGCCAGTAAATTAGAGTGTCTTATAAAGGGGGATTTTAATTTCCTGCATATACTGACTGGAATTTGTGGATTGGTCACTCACACACTAGCAAGGCTTTTGTGGATTTATTGGATGATTGTTTTCTACAGCAGCATGTTCGGGAGGCAACTAAAGGGAGTAATACTCTTGATCTGATTATCAGTAATGATTCTTCATGCATCAAGAATCTGCAGATAAACGAACCACTAGGTGGCAGTGATCACAGTATGCTGAAGTGGGATTTACTCAAAGAGGTAACTACCATCACGGGTAAAGTGAAGGGTTCTTGCTTTTGTAAAGGTGACTACAGTTGTCTGAGACAGAATTTAAACTCTATACGGTGGGACCAACTGATGATGTTACCAACAGCAAATTCAAAATGGGAGGCATTCAAAGAATGTATCTTGGAAGCTACTAGACTTTACATACCAACTAAGAAATATTGTTCAATGTTTAGGCCTAAATGAATGTCAGATGAATTAATGAGACATCTGGCAGAGAAGAAAAATGCATGGGATATATATAAATTATTGGGTGACATGCATGGAACCCTATGAAAGATATCTCTAACCAAGTCACAAAGGAGATTAGGCAGGCAAAGGCAGCTTATGAGAAATCTTTGGCAAAGGATGCAAAGAAAAACAACAGAGTTCTTTACTTATGTAAACTCTAGAAGAAAAAGGGATTAATCAGATTGGTCCACTGGATATTGATGGTTCAACTTTTAATGATCCTGCTCAGGTGGCTAACCAACTAAATGTGAATATTTTGCATCGACATTCACACACGAGGAGTTATTCAGCGAGGGGAATGCCAGAGGTGTATTCAACTCTGGCAGTAAGCTAGATAATCTTGTAATAACTGAGAGTAAAGTGGAGGAGAAATTGTTGAAGATAAACACAAGAAAGGCACCTGGGGTGAACGGAATCTAACTAGTTATATTAAAAGAGGTGGTAAAGGAAGTAAGCAAACCCTTAGCCATAATTATGAGAGCTTCCCTGAACTCAGGCAAGGTACCCATGGACTGGAGATGCACAAATGTGACCGCAATCCACAAAGGAGGAACAAAGGGAGACAAGTGATTACAGACCTGTTAAGTTAACTTCTGTTCCAGGGAAATTAATGGAGGCACTGGTTAAAGAAGCATTGTAGGATCATCTAGACAAGACTTCAGTTATAGCTCGGACACAGCATGGGTTTGTTAAGGGGAAGTCTTGTCTGACAAATTTTATTGGATACTATGATGTAGTCACAAAGGAACTGGATGCAAAGAATAACTTTGATATCATATATTTGGATCTTAGAAAAGCCTTTGATACTGTTGCACATGGAGGACTGCTGCACAAATTGGAGCAGTGTGGCATTGGAGACAAATTGCTGCTATGGATAAAGGGATGGTTGAGTGGGAGAAGACAGAGAGTGGTAATCAGTGGACACTGCTCTTCGTGGACTAATGTTATTAGTGGAGACCCTCAGGGTTCAGTGTTGGGTCCATTGTTGTTTTCCGTATTTATAAATGATATTGATGATGGTATATCAGGCTTAATGTCCAAGTTTGCAAACAAGATGAAGGTTGGCAGGGTTGTTAATGAAACTAATGACAATGCACTGCTGCAACAGGATCTAGAAAAGTTGAGCAGATGGGCTGAGAGGTGGCAAATGAAGTTTAACATTGACAAATGTAAAGTACTACATAAGGGAAGCAGTAATCCCAGAGTATCGTATCAACTCTGTGGTACCAGACTGACAATGGTAGAGATTGAAAAGGACCGGGGGGTAATTGTGCAGGCAGATGTGAAGTTTTCTGAGCAGTGCAGATGGTCTGCAAGAGTTGCTCATGGTGTGTTGTCAACGATATACAACAATTTTTGTAGCAGGGATAAGGAGGTGATTATCCCCTTGTATAAGGCAATGGTCAGACCACACCTTGAGTACTGTATACAGGTCTGGAGGCCTTATTTTAAGAAGGAATGTAGAGCTGTTGGAACGAGTACAGAGAAGGGCAATAAGTTTAGTGAATGGAACAAAGGGTTGCTCTTACGAAGAAAGGCTTAAATTTTGCAAATTACAGTGTCTGGAGACTAGGCACCTTCGAGGTGATCTGATTGAGGTGTATAAAGCCTTGAATGGTTTGAGCATGCTCAATGCTATTGAAAAAAAATAGTTACAAAATTTGTCGCTATATGGCGCTGTGGCAATACAAATGACTTGAACAACGCTACAATTATTCAATGTGTCCTCGATTTTGGTCAACAACTGTTTCCATTCGAAGAACAGCATTTTCTACAGCAGAATGTAACATGTCAACTGGAATAGTCAGCACATGACATCTAATGCTGTCCTTCAGATCTGCCAGAGTTTGACATCCTTCTCAATACACCTGGTTCTTCAAAAAAACCCCACAAACAGAAGTTGCATGGAGTGAGGTCTGGTGATTGGGGTGGCCAAGATGTCTGGAAACAATGGCTGATGACCTGTTCATCTGTAAAGTGTTGCCTTAGCAATCTTTGGACACAACAATGGATGTGTTGATGGTGCACCACCTTGCATGAATATGGTATCCTGAAGGCACCTACATTGTTGCAGCTCTGGTGTTGCGAAATTTTCCAACATTTCATAATATTGCTGTCCAGGGACGGAACAGGTGCGGGGTCCAGTCAGTGTTACCTGTTCAAAAAAATATGGCCCAATCATGAATGTGGCTGTAAATCCACACCACACTGTCACTTTTGGAGACTGTAATGGGACTTCTTGGATAACTCGAGGGTTTTCTGTTGTCCAAATGCAACAGTTGTGCGTATTCACTTGTCCATTTAAGCAGAAGTGGGCTTCATCACTCCAAAGGATGTTCCATGGCCAAGTGATATCCACTGTCATTCACACCAGAAACTGAAGTGCTTATGTGAAACGAATATCTGCATCACCATGCTTTAGCTGCTGTAGCATATAAATCTTGTAAGGATAGTACCGCAACACTTGACGCAATAGTAGCCTTACAGTGGAATATGGCATGTCCACTTCACAAGAAACAGCTGGCACACTTGCGCTACCACATGGAGATTGACTTGATAAATCCACAGCAGCCATAGCCACATCTTCAACAAGAGAGGAGTCCACTCGTTTTCGACCTCTACCTGGTTGAACACCAAGATGGTCCTGTTGCTTCAAATTTTGTAATCATTTTGCTGACAGCACAAACAGTCATAGGTCCACGTCTTATGCGCTTCTGATGCCGGAATTCTCTGATAGCTGCATTGTTGCTGTTCTGATAGTACAGCTTCACTAATAGTGCCTTTTCCTGCAACGTTGTGGCATTGCTGCTGTAGTGCAGGCAAACATCTGCTGTATGATTTTGAAGAGACTGCTTTGCTTTTATACAGTACAGTAGAGCTGAGTAGTGGCGCTGTGACAATAACTTATGTTATTTGCATAATCGTAACTAAGATAGTTACACGCCATAAAGTGACAAAATTTGTAACAAATTTTTTTTTTTTTTTTTCCATACATATACAGTTGAATTTTCCTATAACGAATTCAATAAATCCGGCGAAAAAATTCATTATAGAGAAATTTTGTTATACAGAGAATATCTTTTTTATTAGAAATTGTTATCTAATTAGAAAATGAAGACGAATCTACATTTATTTTTAATGTATTTTATTTCAAAAACGCTTACTTAAATTACGTTTACACAATTTAAAAGTGTTAATCATTTCTTCGTGAGTTGGCTTTTCTACGGGTTGTTCTGATGCGTCTTCACCGTCATCGTTAATTTCTTCGTGATCAATGTCGCATCTAACACTGTTCAGCAGTATTTCATCTTCATTTGGATGTTCTGCTGTGATCTACATAAACATAACTATCCAGTGTTACTTCATTTTCGATGTTTCCAGACGATTCTAATAATGTCCAAAAGTTTTTCAGTTGTGAAAGGGGCAGTTCATCTTGTTCGTCCAGTCGTTGTTCGATTTCTGTATTCAATGCAAATCCCGCTTTCGAAAAACAATTTTGAATAGTGTATTCAGTGACATCGTTTGTCCAAACCTTTGCTAGTTCAGAGATGCAATCTCTAAGGTTAATTGTAACCTCCAAGTTTCTATTTTTTGATAACGCATTGACAGTCTTCATTATTATTCTCTTTCGATAATGAAATTTAAAATTTTTAATAATGCCTCGGTCCATTGGCTGGAGTTTTGACGTTACGTTTGGTGGTAAAAACAACTTCGCACTTTTAAGTTTGGCAGGATGTGCAGGACAGTTGTCAGTTACCAACACGATTTTCCTTTTTTCTTTTGTTATACGCTTGTCTAGTTTTAATATCCATTCTTCAAAAATATCACTTGTCATCCATGCTTTTTTATTAATAGGTGTAGTCAACTTCCAAAGATTTTGTGCCTCTAAAACATCTTGGGTTTTTTGATATTCCGATGATTAAAAGTCTTAATTTTTCACTTCCTGTCATATTTGCTCCGACTAGCACAGTGATTCTTTCTTTGCTTTGTTTTCCGCCAAAACATTTATCATCCTTAAAAGCAAGTGTTCTATTCAGTAAACATTTAAAGAATAAACCCATTTCGTCAGCATTAAAAACATCCTTACGCTCATATTCTTCCAAAATCCTTAAGGTATTGTTCCTCCAACTGTTACAATCTTCTTTGCTTACATTAATACTTTCTCCACAAATAACCTTTTCCACCGCTTCTTAAATTTATCTAGCCACCCAGTGCTCGCATTAAATTCTGTATGTCCAAGGGACTGTGCAAATTTCAGAGCTTGTTGCTTAATTATTAGGCCCGATATTGGGATATTCTTTTCACGTATCATTTGCACCCATTTTAGAACAGCTTTATCAACATCTTCGTATATACACAACTTAATTCGCTTCTTGTCTGCTCCTCCTTCAATTTCATTTAAAATTGATTCTCGATTTTTTTAAAATCGTAGATAAACTGCTTGCAGATATGCCATATTTCTCTGCAACATCTTTTTTCTTAAAACCCTGGTCAATATCATAACAAGCTTTGCTTTATCATTAATACTTAAACACTTTCTCTTCGACATTGTTTCCGCAATTATAAAAAATACTGTACTGCAGTTCTTGCCCATACATACACTGCAAACTTCGCTGCGCTGGCCATATAGTGAATTGTTAGTACTGCCTACTCAATGATGTTCGCTTGCCAATTCAACAATATCACTCACTTTGAAGAAATATACGACTTTGTGAATTTCTTTTATTCTGCTTTCATTCATATATACACGAAAGAAAATTTATGATTAATGTATGCTGTATGTTACTTTTCAGAAAAAAAAAAAAACAATACAAGAGCATATAGCCTATGTGATTGATGACGAACGAAATAAAAATAAAAAAAAAATTCATGAAAACCATCTACTGGGAGTCCAGTTAGACGAGAACGGACATACCACATAATGATTGACAGGAAGGTCACGTGGTACAGTTGAGGTGAGAAGCGAATGTCACTCAGTGGGCATTACTAAAAACTGACTAGGGTAGCATTCTATGTATTGCCGCCGCAGCATGCTAAAAGGGCGCCTCCGTAGCCAGATGGGCAGGAGCAGCAGTGCATAGCACATGCTTCTTGATTAGACCGGGGTTCGAGCCTGTGACCACCAAATACGGAGGATGCGGAAAGGTCAGGGAATGACCACCGCATATCCCCGGAGCAACATGGCCTTAGTTGCTAATGCTCCAAATAACAAACAAACAGCATGCTAAAGGTTTACCGCAGCGAATTTTGTTTTCCCCTGAGCCAACATCAGTTTACAAATCTACCCTATTTATTGTAAAGTTTAAGACCACTTTTAAGAAAACCCATTTGGTTTAATAACTGTAACAAAAATGAAACAAAGACCCTCCTACGGGTGTCAATGGCCACAACTGTTCACTAAAAGGATGATTATTTAATTCCAGATGCTATGTGCAATTTTGGAAGGAAGGAGGCAGTATATTTGAGCGGCTGTTTAGCAATAAATGCTTGAAAATCTTCAAAACTGCTTTTACTAATTTTTTTAAAAATTCGTTATAGAGAGACTAACACTTCGTTAAACGGGGTTAATTTTACATGTAATTTCGTTTCAAGGTGCAATGTTTTGCGAAAAAATTCGTAATATAGAGAAATTCGTTAAATAGAAGTTCGTAATAGAGAAGTTCCACTGTATATATATATATATATATATGTTATTTGTGAGGTTTTTGTATAAGTAATTTGTATGAATAATTTGTAAGTGGCAAATGTATCAGTCATATTCGTGTTTCTATAGTTTGAAGCATTTAGTGATCCACTGATGAGTCACTTCATCTTTAGAACTAGGTAGTTTGTGACCCATCAGTGGGTTGCTTTGACTGTAGAACAAGATAGTTTGCTTTATATTCTTTAGTCATATATTTTTTACTTTCCTACAATTAAAATTCTTCCACACTCTGAGCTATTAGCGTAATACGAGGACAGGAGTGTCTATTTCTATCCTAATTACTTTCCTAACTTTGTCTCCCATCAGCTAAACAGCCAGACAATGACTTTTAACTATAATACATAACATTTACATAATATATATATATATATATGTGAGTGTATGTGTTTTTTTTCCCTTTTTTAATATATATATATAGAATATGTATAATTTTAGATAAATTTACATTTTGGATGGCATGGAAACCTATGGGTTATAATGCACTGGGCTGTGAGTGCTTTATAATGCACTCGCAGCCCAGTGCATTATAAAGTGGACGTGCCATATTCCCAGTGCATTATAACCCATGTCCTTCTGCAAAGAACCTAGTAAGAAGCACAAGTGGCAGATGTATCAGTCATATTCGTATTTCTATGGTTTAAAGCATTTAGTGATCCACTGGTGAGTTGCTTCGTCCGCAGAACTAGGTAGTTTGTGACCCATCAGTGGGTTTCTTTGCCTGTAGAACAAGATAGTTTGCAACCCATAAGTGGGTGCTTTGTTTGCAGAATTAGATAGTTTGTGACCTATCAATGGGTTGCTCCATCTGATAAGTAGTTACTAAGCAAGGCATACTCATTTTGTAATAAAAAGTTAAAAGATTTGACTCCTGCACAATATATCATTTACATAAACTATAGCTTTGTCTGTAAGGTGGGTGAAAAGTACTTGACAAGAATATATCATAGGTGAAAGAATATATCTTGGCACTTAGCGACCCACCAGTGGGCTCTCCCATCCACACAACTAGACAAATGGCAACCCACTGGTGGACCACGCCACATGATGAATGGCCACTAAGCAACCTGTCAGTGAATTGTCTCACTCTGAATCTGTTAACTAGAACTGTCTTATTCATTAGTTGTTTGTAACTTAACTAGTGGAATCATTTTTTTTTTTAAATAACTGAATGACTGGTTTTTTTTTTTTTGCACTGGTGATAATTAATTTAATTATCACCAGTACACTTTATTTTTAAATATAATTTAGTAGAAAAGTTTACATTTTTTGAAACCAAATGATTGAACACCATTTAGATATGCTGAAGGTTTTTACTGCCAGAATATTATAAAATATGCTTATTAGTAAACTGAATTATTGACTTGTAAAGTAAAAAAAAAAAAAAAAAAAAATATGTATATATATATATATATATATATATATATATATATATATTGCATAAATTTGATGAGTTTGCAAGATTATTAAAAAAGAAATATTAAAATGCTAACATTAGGTAACAACACTGGTTAATACAAAAGGACCATCTAAAAAGAAGATAGGTAAATCTAAAAAAGCACATGTTTTGGTAACAGCAGTAGAACAAGCAACAGAAAACTTCATTCATAATGGGGAAGAAATTGCTAGTGAAAATCCAGATATTCATCAAGAAATGATGGCAGCAGTGGATGAAGTTCAAAAAACAGGTATTGTTTATGGGAAAGATTTCCATAAAAATATTTAATTTTGATAATGCATTTTCATTTTAGAGAATTTTATGGGAAAGTTTCAATAGTAGCAGTATAGCAATAGCAATAGTCATGCAGTGCAAGGAAGCCACAGGCATTTGCTGCACTGACCAGGGGGTGGGGGAAAGAGTAGTAAGAAAAACAAATTATTTGCTTCCCTCCTCAAATAGCAGTAACTGTCCAGTTCACCTTTGAATTTATTCAAACTGTCAGCCTCACCTACCTGTGAAAGCAACCTGTTCCAGCAATCAACGACTCACTGGCTAAAAGAAAACTTCCTACAATCTAGCCTTAATCCTCTTTCCCTGTAATTTTGAATTTATGCTCACAAGTTCTAGAATTCTCTATAACAGTGAAAATTCCACATTCATTCATTTTACTAATCATAGCCTTATAAACCTCAATCAGTTCACCCTGAGGTTCCTGATTACCAAGCTCAGTAGCCCACATATACAGTCTTTTCTCATATGGTCACCCTTTTATCGATTTCATCATGCGAGTTGCTCGTCTTTGGTGAGATCTGTAAAAGGTTGTTAAAATCCAAATAAATACCGATCTCACCTAAATGCTCATACTCTTTAAAGAATCTCAGTCTTTTTTCAGTTGTGGTCTCCATACTTGAATACAGTATTCCAAATGTTGTCTTACAATTGCCTTATACAGTGTGACCATGACCTCCATATCTCTACAGGATAATGTTCAATAAATCATCGATAGGCCACCATGGTCTCTCCTGGCTGCCTGTTTACACTTCTCAGAAAACTTCATATCTGTCCTTATTATAACTCCCAGATTTCTTTCTTCCTCTACTGTTTTTTTTTTAAATTCAGTCCCACTTAGTATATAATTTATTTTGGGAATGCCATTCCCCAAGACCTTGCATTTTGCTGCATTAAAATATAGCTGCCACTTTTCTGACCATTCTTGCAGGTGCTTCCTTAGCCAGGTGGGCAGGAGCAGCAGTGCATAGCACATGCTTCTTGATTAGAGCGGGATTCGAGCCCGTGACCACCAAATACAGAGGATGCGGAAAGGTCAGGGAATGACCACCGCATATCCTCTGAACAATATGGCCTTAGTTGCTAATGCTCCTAAAAACCATATAATAAACGATAAACCATTCTTGCTTCCTGTTCAAGTCATCCTGAAAGTGCGCTGCTTGGTACTGATCATTAACTACTCTCTAATCTTTATGTCATCTGCAAATTTTGACATCAAGCCTTCTATCCCATCAATCATGTCATTTATGAAAATCAGAATCAACAGTGGTCCAAGAACCAATTCCTTTAGAGCCCCCACTTCTAACTTTACACCAATCTGAAGAATATTCATTAATCACTGCCTTCTGCCTTGCAGCCACCCAGCAATCCATCTTAGAATTATTCCAGTAATTCCAACATGTACCATGCTTATACAATAACCTTTCATGAGAAACTGAGTCAAATTCCTTGTCAAAATCAAAATAAACTTTTTTTCAATTGTTCCCTACATCCAGTTCATGAGTAACAGTGTCAAAACACAGTTGCTCATGAGCTGGATGTTTTGACACAGTATATAGGTTAGTTAAAAAATGATTTTCCCTTAACAAAACCATATGTGTTATTCAGAATGCCATATCTATCTAAATGTCCCTGAATTTCAGTTTGTTTGTTATTTTGATTTTTAGGAGCATTAGCAACTAAGGCCATATTGCTCCGGGAATATGCGGTGGTCATTCCCTGACCTTTTCCGCATCCTCCGTATTTGGTGGTGATGGGCTCGAACCCCGGTCTAATCAAGAAGCATGTGCTACGCACTGCTGCTCCTTCCCACCTGGCTATGGAGGCGCCTTCCTGGATTTCAGTCTTAATCATTGCCTCTAAGCTTTTTCCTACCACCGAAGTCAGACTAACTGGTTTGTAGTTACCAACTTCACTCTTAGAATGATTTTATGTATTGGTGATACATTGGCTCCTCTCCAGTCCAAAGGAATCTCTGTCTCTCCCAAGTCCAAAAATACCGTCATAATTAACTTTAATGGTTCAATATACTCCGTGGCAGCCTCCCTCAAAATTACTGGGTATATGCCATCAATTCCAGGAACCTTAATGTGCCTTGCTCAAAAGTTTTTCTAAAAAACAGTCATCTGTAATTTCAAAATCACTAATTTCATATGACTCAGCCTCACTTGCAGAGCCTCTTCTCAGGGTCTTTTTTCGGTAAAGACAGATGCAGTGTAGCTGTTCAATTAATATGCAGCATCAGCTGGGTTGTCTAAGACTTTCTCGCACCCAGTGCATAAGGGTTCTATCTGATCTGGTTTTTTCTTTCTTGTTTGTATTCACATACATGAAAATTCCCTATCCCAATTCTTTACTCTCTTAGCCAGTGCTTTCTCACACGCAGCCTTAGCCTCTCTAACCTTAACTGTGGTACTGTTACAAATCAACTTGTAGTTGTTGTAAGCTTCAAGTACTATTCATCGCACAGTAACTGTCCCATGCTATCTTTAAAATTCGCATTAGTAGAGGCATATGATGCAAGAAAGCAAGCTTATACAGCATCAGCCAAAAAAAAAAAAAAAAACCCTATTTCACTCATCCATTCGCACCAGATGTTTGTCTAGTTCTGCCTTGGATTTTTTAAGCTGTCAACTACAACGACAGATGGAAGTTTGTTCCAGCAATCAATCACCTGCTGGCTACAGGCATATTTCCACACATTTATTCTACGACTGTCTTTCCTCAATTTGAATTTATGTCTCCTCAGGCGATTAATCTGGGCAAGAGGAAGAATCCCATCAGCATTGAGCTTACTAAAACCATTCAAGGACTTATACACCTCATTCAGATCACCTTAGGTGCCTAGTCTCCAGACACTGTAATTTGCAAACTTAAGCCTTTCTTCATAAAAGCAACCCTTTGTTCCATTCACTAATCTTGTTGCCCTTCTCTGTACTTGTTCCAGCAGCTCTACATCCTTCCTAAAATGAGGCCTCCAGACCTGTATATAGTACTCAAGGTGTGGCCTGATTATTGCCTTATTGCAAAGGGATAATCGCCTTATCTGTGCTAGAAAAATTCCTGTATAACACACCATGAGCTACTTTTGCAGACCATCGGCACTGCTCAGTGAACTTCATATTGGCTGCACAATTATCCCCAGGTCTTTTTCACTTTCCACTTCCCTGAGTGTAGTACCACACAGTTGATACGTTACTCTGGTGTTACTGTTACCATATGCAGTACTTTACATTTTCCAATATTAAACTTCAGTTGCCACCTCTCAGCCTATCTGCTCAACGTTTATAGGTCCTCTTGCAGTAGAATAGTCATTAACAATCCTGCCAATCTTCGTATCATCTGCAAACTTAGACATTAAGCCTGATATACCTTCATCAATATCATTAATAAATACAGATAACAACCATTGGACCCTGGGGGACCCCACTAATAACATTAGGCCACAAAGAGCAGTGTCCATTCATTACCACTCACTGTCTTCTCCCATTCAACCATCCCTTTATCCATAGCAGCAATTTGTCCTTACTGCCATACTGCTCCAATTTGTACAGTAGTTTTCTATATGCAACAGTATTAAAAGCTTTCCTAAGATTCAATTATATGATATCAAAATTATTTTTTGTTCCTTTTTGTTCCTTTGTGACCACATCATAGTATCCAATCAAATTGGTCAAACAAGACTTCCCTTTAACAAATCCATGCTGTGACCAAAATAAAACTCAAGTCTTGTCTAGATGATCCTTCAGTGCCTCCATTAATTTCTCCTAAACAGAAGTTAAGCTATCAGGTCTGTAATTACTTGTCACCCTTTGATCCTTCTTTGTGAAATGGGATCACATTTGCACATCTCCAGTCCATGGGTACCTCCCTTGAGTCCAAGGAAGCTCTCATAATTATGGCTAAGGGTTTGCTTAATTCTGTTGCTGCCTCCTTTAATATAACTGGATAGATGCCATCCACCCCATGTGCATTTTATATGTTTATCTTCAACAATTTCTGCTCTACTTTGCTCTCAGTTATTACAAAATCATTTAGCTCACTGCCAGAGTTTAATACACCTCTGGCAATCCCTCCCTAAGTAACTCCTCATGAGTAAATGTAGATGCAAAATACTCATTCAGTTTGTTAGCTACCTGAGTAGGATCAACAGTTGATCCATCGATATCAAGTGGACCAATCTGATTCATCCCCTTCCTTCTAGAGTTTACATAAAGAACTGTTTGCTGTTTTTTTCTTTGCATCCATTGCCAAAGATTTCTATTAATTTGCCTTTGCCTACTTAACCTCCTTTGTGACTTCATTACAGACCAGCTTATATCTATCGTAGCCTTCCATGTCACCCATTAATTTATATGTATCCATGTATTTTTCTTCTCTGAAACATGTCTCATTAGTTCATCTGATATCCATTAAGCCTAAACATTGAACAGTATTTCTTAGTTGGTATGAAAAGCCTAGTAGCTTCCAAGATTAATTCTTTGAATGCTTCCCATTTAGAATTTGCTGTTGGTAACATCATAAGTTGGTCCCACTATATAGAATGTAAAAACTATCAGACCATCATAGTCGCCTTTACGAAAGCAAAAATCCTCTTTTTCTGTCATGCGATCTTAGTCTGACTGGCCAGCTCTGTATTCATCCATTTTGGCATCCTTCCAATATTTTTTTATTGGTATGTATCTGTGATTTCTACTTTAAAGGTATTTCTTAATTGAAGTGTATTTGCTCTCACTCAATGCATTTGCACTCACTTAATGCTTCCAGCATTAAGTTAAAAGAACTCTTTCAACTTAATACTTCTTATTAGGGCAGTTACATGTAATGGGCTAGAGGGGACTGCGTGGGGTACAGAGCTGTTGAATGCCATTTTCAGTGCAAAGTGATCAATAAATTTCCAAGTGTGCCATATATGTACAAATATTTAAAGGTAATGTAAGGGATACTTCTTTAAGTGTAAGGTAACCTTTGTCAAGAATGCTGTGTGCATCTAGTAATAGCACTGCTTCTTATAATAAAGGTCATATCAACTGAAATAGGACTAGTCAGTTAGTCATTGTTTTGGCACTGCTTGTGAAAATGTTTTGATTGCAGTTTTAGATCTGCAATTTTATTGTTCATCAATCTGATGTTATAATCTTAATCTTAGAAATTATTAGGCAATAAATCATATCTTATGTTAAATGTGATGCATCCTGAACTGTACAAAATAGGACATAGGCCAGTTTTCTTTGGGATAACCAGCCAATACTGTGATTCTTGAGGTAGTAGTAGTAGTGGCGGCATGTGATGCAAGAAAGCAAGTGTATGAGCTTATGCAGCATCAGCCAAAAAAAAAAAAAAAATTACACCATTCCCTCCAAATGCCTGTCCAGTTCCTCCTTAAATTTATTCAACGTATCAACTTCCACAACAACAGATGGAAGTTTGTTCCAGCAATTAACCACCCGCTGGCTAAAGGCAAACTTCCGCACATCTATTCTACATCTGTCTTTTCTTAATTTGAATTTATGCCCCCTTAGGTTCGTAATCTGAACAAGTGGAAGGATCCCATCAGAATTCAGCGTGCTCAACCCATTCAAGCCTTATACACCTCAATCAGATCACCGGGCAGGTGCCTAGTCTCCAGCCACTGCAATTTGCAGAACTTAAGCCTCTCTTGGTAAGAGAATCCCTTCATTCCCCTCACCAATCTTGTTACCCTTCTCTGTACATGCTCAAGCAAATCTACATCTTTCCTAAAATAAGGCCTCCAGACCTGTACGCAGTACTCAAGGTGTGGCCTGACCATTGCCTTATACAAAGGGACAATCACCTCCTTTTCCCTGCTAGCAAAATTCCTATATATCATTGACAAAACCCCATGACCTGCCCTGGCAGCCTGTCTGCATTGCTCAAAAAATTTCATATCTGACTGCACAAATACCCCCAGGTCTTTTTCGATTTCTACCACCTTAAGGGTAGTACCACACAGTTGGTACATTTCTCTCGGGTTACTTCTACCCATATGCAGTACTTTGCATTTGTCAAGGTTAACCTTCAGTTGCCACTTCTTAGCCCATCTGCCCAAGTTATCTAGATCCTGTTGCAGTAGTACACTGTCATTACTGTCATTAACAACCCTGCCAACCTTTGTATCATCTGCAAACTTCGACCTTAAGCCTGATATACCTTCATCAATATCATTGATAAATATACAAAACAACAGAGGACCCAACACCGAACCCTGTGGGACTCCACTAATAACATTAGTCCATGAAGAGCAGCACCCATTGATTACCACCCTCTGTCTTCTCCCACTTAACCATCCTTTTATCCATTGTAGCAACTTACCCTTAATACCATTCTGCTCCAATTTGTACAATAGTCTTTCATGCGCAACAGTGTCAAAAGCTTTCCTGAAATCCAAATAGTTGATATCAAAATTATTTTTTGCATCCAGTTCCTTTGTAACCACATCATAATATCCTATTAAATTTGTCAGACAAGACTTTCCCTTAACAAACCCATGCTGTGTCTGAATTATTCCTGCAGTCTTGTCTAGATGATCCTGCAAAGCATCTTTAACCAGTGACTCCATTATTTTACCCAGAACAGAAGTTAAACTAACTGGTCTGTAATTACTTGTGTCACTCTTCAATCCCCCTTTGTGAATTGGGGATACATTTGCACATCTCCAGTCCATGGGAACCTCTCCTGAGTCCAAGGATGTTCTCATAATTTTGGCCAAGGGTTTGCTTAGTTGCTTTGCTGCCTCCTTTAATATAACTGGATAGATCCCATCCACACCAGGTGCTTTTCTTATGTTTAACTTCAACAATTTCTCCTCCACTTTGCTCTCATTTATTACAAAATCATTAAGCACCCTGTTACAATTTGATAATCTTCTGCCATTTCCAAACCTTAATAACTCCTAGTGTGTGTGAATGTAGATGCAAAATACTCATTCAGTTTGTTTGCTATCTGAGCAGGATCATCAACAGTCGATCCATCGATATCAAGTGGACCAATCAGATTTATCCCCTTCCTTTTAGAGTTTATATAAGTAAAGAAATCTTGTAGAAGCAGTCTCTCCTGTTAACAAGTACAGTCCAGGCCGAAAAAAATTCTACCCCTTGAGCCTTGCACAATCTTTCCAGGGCTGAATTGATCGACAAGGCTCTCATCATATACTTCCTTCTATTGTGTCTGGGCAGAATTGCAGACACTTTCAAATTCAACCCTAATTCTCGGCTTTTGTTCAACAGTGACCTGTACTTGTTAAGTAATTCTGCCGGTCTCCTACTCTTAATATCATTAGTGCCAACGTGTACAACTATATCACCTTTTGTGCCCTTAAAAGATGATATCCGCTCTACAACATCATCAACCTTTGCCCCTGGCAGACATACCCTGGTCCTGTTCCACCTATCCTTTTTACAAAGCATGTTACCCGTTTCCCTTACAATAGAGTCACCAACAACTACTAGGTCCTGTGGGACCAGCACATTCTGCCTTGGGGGTTGCCGCTGTGTTGCGTGATGACCAAGTGCAAGCTCTGGCGTTGATGTGGGCAGCTGAGAGCCTGATAGGCCCCTCAATTTAGATCTTTCGAGGGCATCCACCCTGTCCTTCAAACTCTCATATAGGCCCATAACAACGCTGAGTTGTTGCCTGATTTCCTTACACTCCTTACATCGTGCACACACAAAGACATCCCATACGGCAATATCATGTTCCGTTCCAGAGAGTTCGGCAAATATTTCACAAGTTGCACATTTTTTTAGGCTGTGATGCGTTGGAGAATCGCTCCCCTCAGTTCTTCCCCGAGTCACAGCACTCCTGCCACTTTGTGCCCGTTGCTTTTCTGCTCTAGTTTGGGGCATGATATTTTAAATTAATAAGTTTAAAAAATTAAATTAATTAAATGTCAATACTACGCTATCTAATAGAAACAGTGAAGCGTATTAATCTGTATAATTATGCGTTAGAGCTACCTGGCTATCTCAATGAAAAATTTGAGTTCCCTGCCACTATATACAAAAACAATGACTGCAAGATTCGAACGAAATAACGGTTTTATGTAAATTAAGTAATAATCCACAAAAACTCTTTATCTAAATTAAAATAAAAATAAAAATAACCAGCGTAACTATAACTATAAGACTACGTATTAAGGTGTCATAACAAGCATTAGAATTTTCATGTGCATGCAATGCCACTTACAGGGGAGGGACTAGAGAACAAGGAAAAGAGAGTGAAAGGAAAGTGGTAGAATTCAGAATCCCACTAGTAAGATATAGAGTGGATGAATGAATGAATGATATTCATGTATGCGTGTATATATATATGTGTGTGTGTGAGTGAGAAAGAGAGAGTGTATATATATATATATACAGTCGATTCCGGTTATTTGGGACACATCGGGACTAGTGCATTTTGGCCCGATTAAGCGGCTGCCCCAATTATCCGAAGTTTCACGTAAATAGTTAAAAATAAAATGCACACCCCCCCGCCCTTTACAATTGGTTCACTGTTCAATCACGTTACGATGGAGTCACCATTTAAAGTACCGATCACTATACGATGTGTAATAAGCGCCGGTCATTGTGATCACGTTTGTGAATTGAATTTTAATTCTATTAAACAGCGATTGTAATTAGCGAAAATAGGAGGAATATTATCCATAGGCTATAAAAGTAGATATATTAAGTACAAATTTACCCTTTATTACCTTACCAATTAAAAAATTAAATGATACGTGAAATTCGGAAGAATATATGTGATAATTGAAATAATTAATACGTACTGTAATATGTACATACTAACTAAACTAGTTGACATTTCTGTTTAATGTCATTTGTGGTGGGGGTTAATATCTAAAACAGTAAAAAGATAAGCAATCAATAACAAAGAACACCGTACACACACAAATTGCAAGTAACACGATACGCGCAAGTGAGAAGTAACAAATTCCGAAGCTTTAAAAATAGGAATGAAGAGAAGAGCCTGAAAATTAGTTTTTTTATATGATTGAAGATTCCATAGAAGTGTAAACACATTTTACCATAATAACCCACAGAATTCCAGCTGTCGGTATTATCGCAAATTCAATAAGATCGAGTTTACTATCAGTTTATGATAGATTTCACTAACACAAAAGCCCAATAAACAGGTGACTGCTAATTGTTTTTATTGTTTTATGGTTGTGACCTCCAAAAATTCGACCGAACTACGTGGTACGGTTGGGGACAATCGTAGGGTAATCTTCAGTGCTGCGGTCTTCTGCCCCGATTAAACAGCATTTTGTCCCAATTAAGCGAAGTAAATCCTGGCTATTTTCTCAATTGGGTTCTGTTTTTTAAGATTTGCCCCAAATAAACGGCTGCCCCGATTAACCGGTGGCCCAAATAACCGGAATACACTGTATATATATACAGGGTGATTCACTACCAGTGCGACAAACTTGCAGGGGGTGTAGGGGGCACAAAGATGAATCAGAATCATATAGCATTGCAGGGTCCGAAATGCCTTCATCATGCGGTAGAGGACGTTGAATGGGAGGTCGCGTGAACAGCGATCCCGCTGGAATTCAGCATTTGCGAACCGGTTCCCGAGGCAGTAGGATGGACGAGTATTCAAACGTTGAACTGGCCGACATGCACCTCGCATATGGAGCTGCGGAATTTAGCGGGCGCGCCGCTCTGCGCTTGTACCAGAACATTTCCCGCACAGGCATGCTCCTCCTCATACGATTTTTGCATGTGTGCACAGAAGGTTACGTGAGACTGGTTGTTTCACGAGAGTACCATGAATCGAGAGCGAACAACTAGGACGCCAGAAAATGAGGAGAATGTCCTACGTCTTGCAGAAGGCAATCTGAGTACTCGAGTGATAGGCCAATGATTGGGTATTTCCCAATCCACTGTATGGAGGATACTGTCAAAAAACCAAATGAGTTCATACCATCTGCAACGCGTCCAATCATTGGAGCCTGCGGATTATCCACTCCAGCGGACTTTTGCTACTTGGTTTCTTCAACAGAAACAGTTTGCAAATGCTGACTTCCAGCGGGATCGCTGTTCACACGACCTCCTGTTCAACGTCCTCTACCGCATGACGAAGGCATTTCGGACCCTGCAATGCTATGTGATTCCGATTTGTCTTTGTGCCCCCTACACCTCCTGCAAGTTTGTCGCACTGGTAGTGAATCACCCTGTATAGAGAGAGAGAGAGAGAGAGAGAGAGAGAGAGAGAGAGAGAGAGAGATGCAAACAAGCAAGAAAACAAAGATTGGTTGGAGTACATAAATGTGCTTGAAGCATAGAATCTCAAGAAGAAAACAAAAAGAGAAAAATGATTAGTATTCGGAATTCTAGTAATAGTTACAAATGATGCAAAAAGCAATGTTATATAGAATCAACGAAAAAAAAAAAGATCCCATTTCACCTACCCATCCCCCTCCAATAGTTTCTGTAGTTCTTCCCTGAATTTATTCAAGCGATCCACTTCCACAACAGCAGATGGAAGCTTGTTCCAGCAATCAGTCACCTGTTGGCAAAACTTTGCTCATCTAATTTTGCAACCATCCTTCGTCAATTTGAATTTTTGTTTCCTCATGTGCATAGTCTGAGCAAGGGGAAGAATCCCATCAACATTTAGTTTCCTGAAGCTATTTCAAAGCTTTAAACACCTCAGTTCAGATCGCCTTGCAGGTGCCTAGTCTTCAGATGTTGAAGTTTGCAGGACTGAAGCTTTTCTTGGTAAGAGTACTCCTTTGTTCCCTCTCATCAGTTGCCCTTCTCTGTGCTCATTCCAGCAGCTCTACATCCTTCCTAAAATTTGGCCTCCCTGTATGTAGTATTCAAAATGTGTCTTGAACCATTGCCTCATACAATGGTGTAATCACCTTCTTATTCCTGCTAGCAAAATTCCTAACAGAACCCCCATGAGCTGTCCTGGCACCTGTTTACGCTGCTCAGAACTTCATATATGACTGCACAATTATCTCAAGAACTTTATATCTGGCTGTATAATTACCTAAGGTCCTTTTCATTTTCCACTACTCTGTAGTTGTTACGTTACTCTTGGATTACTTCTATCCATATGCAGTACCTTGCATTTGTCAAGGTTAAACTTCAATTGCCATTTCGCAGCCCATGTACTTAACTTTTCTAGATCTTGTTGTTGCAGTATACCTTCATTGCTGACATTAACTTCCTTGCCAACTTTATATCATCTACTAACTTGAACATTAAGCCTGATATACCTTCATCACTATCATTGATGAATACAGAAAATAACAATGGACCCATCACTGAACCCTGAAGAACTACACCAATAACATTAGTTCACAAAGAACAGTGTTCATTGATAACCACTTCCTTGACTTTTCTCACATTCAACCATTCCTTTATTCATAGTAGTAACTAGTCTTTAATGCCACACTGTTCCAGTTTATACAGTCATATGAGCATTAAAACCAGTATTAAAACCTTTCCTGCAATCCAAGTATATGATATAAAAATTATTTTTTGCATCCATTTCCTTTATGATTGCATCCTATATATCCAATCAAATTGGCTTTACACAGGTCTGAAGAATATCCTTTAATCACTATGCTCTGCCCTCTTGCTAGATCTCCCCATAATGAACCCATGCTCTGAGTGAAGTCTAACTGCACTCCTGTCTAAATAGACCTGCATCACTTCTTTAACCAGTGTCTATTATTTTCTCTAGAACAGAAGTTAAGCTAAGAGGTCTGTAATTACTTATGTTACCCTTTGATAACCCCCCCACTGTGAATTGGGGATACTTTCACACAACTCCAGTCCACAGGGACCTGCCCTGAATCCAAAGATGATCATATAATCAATTGTGGCTAAGGGTTTGCTAACTTCCTTAACTGCCTCCCTTAATATAATTGGATAGATCCCATCCACCCGGGATGGGATCTATCCAATATGTCAAAACTTTGACATATCCCATTTTAATAGGTTTTAAAAGTAGCATTCTTTATTCCAGGTGATGGAAAATGGCAGATTATGATCAACTGGTGAATTTCAAAGCATATTTTGATCAATCATAGCTCTCAGAAATATAAATACCATATAATATAATTTTGTGGAAAACACTAATGCCAGAAATATGAATTACTTGCTTACATTCAATTTTAAGTTTACTTTGAAATTTTATGTATCTACCTACTGCGATTTTATATATATAATAATAAAAAAAATTTAATAGTTTTACAACCATATATTTTTTTAAATAGTAGTAAACTTAGTGAAAAAATATTGATAGGTCAATCTTTGAGATTATTTTTAAAGTGGCTCATGTTTTGTAAAATGTTGCTGCTTTATTCTGTGTTGTAGCCTGCAAGAACCATTTATTCTTTTATTCTTAAGTGGTTCTTGCAGGTTGCACTTAGATAGTCCTCAAGATTTAACCTATTGATAACTCAAGGATGCATTTGGATCACCTGGTGTATCATCTCATTACCTTTGCTCTGCCAGCTATCGACTGGAATGGGTCTGAATAGTGTGTATGCAGGGGGGGGGGGGAGATACATAATATCAAGGCTACATAATGTTAACGAGCTGGGTACATTCATACTGTGTGTGTGTGTGTGTGTGTGTGTGTGTGTGTGTGTGTGTGTGTGTGTGTGTGTGTGTGTGTGTGCGTGCGTGCGTGCGTGCGTGCGTGCGCCATATCGGAAAATTTCATTAATTCATACATGTTTATTCTTTCCCTCACCATTACCATAACATACCATTTGGGTAACAAACTCAAGTTAGTTGATAAGGAGAAGGATCTAGGGATAATTATGCAGTCTGACATATAGTTCTCTGGGCAGAGCATATGGGCTGCTAGAACAGCAATTCATAGGGTTCTGTTAATGATATACAGGAACTTTGCCAGCAGGGACAAAGAGGTGATTATCCCATTGTGTAAGGCAATGGTTAGAGATTACATCTACAGTACTGTATATACAGTTTTGGAAATTTCATTTTAGGCAAGCACATAGATCTGTTCAAAAAGGTATAGAAAAGAGCAACAAGATTGTGGCACAAATTATAGTCTCTGGAAACTGGGAATCTGTGTGGTGATCTGATTGAAGGTCTTTAAAAGGGTTAAGTAAACTAAATGCTGATTGAATTTATTTTGCAATTGTAAACATTCACATTCATCCAGAGAGTAATCAGTTTTCGAAGTAAACTTCTACCTAATATTGTGAAAGTGGATAGTTTGAATAAGGAATTTAAAGATGGTTTGGACAATTATTGTCAGGAATGGAGAAACAAAGTTTATTTATTTATTTATAATTTTTTTTTTTTTTTGTGGATGGTGCTGTTTAAGCTTTGCTTCCTTGCATTATGTTACCAATATTAATACCGAATACTAATTTACAACTTTTTTCTTACAGAATCCCAATTATCAGTAGCTTTAGTCATCATAGTTACTCTAACTATTTGCTGTATGATTTTTTGCTTCAAAAGAGATATTTGCACATACGTCCACCCTTAATCCTTTGTCAGAGATGTCCTAATTTGGAATCTCCTCGTTTTGATCTCTTCTGGCTTAAAAACTCTCTACCTATCCTGTCAAAATCATCTCTTGTCTCTGTTATTCTTTTTTTTTTTTTTTTTTTATGTGAACCCCAAACACGAGAGGTATTAGAACCTATAGTACTTGGTACTGTGCTTGGGTTTGAAAGAAGATATTTGTTGACATTGGACTTGAACTTCTGTAGATTGTAATTTTCAGTAAATACGTATGAAGGAAGGTTGTTCCAGAAAACGGCAGTTGAATGAATAAATGAGGAAGATGAAAAGTTGGTTCTGTGGGTTTGAAGTTGGACAGTAAATGGATGTTGGCTAGTGGCGGCACGTGTTCGGACTGTTTTGAAAGAGAGAGCAGGAATTATAGAAGCCAATTCAGAAGAACAGTGCCTATGGAAGTATCTGTAGAAGAGGCATGCAGCAGAAACAGTGCGTCTATGAGAAAGCGAGTGGAGAGACTCTGTTTGAGATGAATCATTAATTAACCCAACTGCCCTCTTCTGAATGGAATCAAGAAGCCTGAGAGAGGTTTTGGGGGCACCACCCCAGATGTGGGAACAATATTCCATGGAAGGGCGGATTTGCAATTTATACAGAGTGAGCAGCTGTTTGGAAGAAAAGTAACGCCGAGAGCGAAAGAGAAAACCAAGTTTTTTAGATGCAGAGGAAGCAATATTTGTAATGTGCTTGTGCCAAGAGAGATTAGAAGTCAGGGTAACCCCCAAAAGAGATATATCATTTTGCCTAGAAATCGGAGTGTCACTAAAGATAAGCATAGGAGCAGAAGAATCCTTTTTGCGAGATATAAGACAAGACTGAGTTTTAGAAGGGTTGAAATCAACTAAGTTGTCTTTGCCCCACTGGAGAATTACCTGAAGATCGGCATTTAAGGAATTGGTAGCAGATTTTCAAGTAGTTGAAGCTGATTGAGCAGGACAAGGTTTCTCAAAATGGAAAGTTGAATGCAATGTGCTATCATCGGCAAAACTATGGATAGGATTTCCAGTCAATGGAAGAAGGTCATTGATATACAAGAGGAAAAGAGTGGGGGAAAGAACTGAACCTTGGGGGACACCGGCATTAGTGGAGAAGTTAGAAGACAGAGAGACATCTACCATCACCCTCAGTGAGCGATCAGAGAGAAAACTGGATAACCAATTACTAAAAACAGTTGGCAACCCATAAGATGGAAGCTTGTTTAGAAGACCTTTATGCCAAACACGATCAAAAGCCTTCGAGATGTCAAGAGCAACTACTTGTGTTTCACCGACCCTTTCCATTGAATTAGTCCATAAATGGGTAACATAAGCCAGAATATCTCCAGTGGATCGACACTGACGGAATCCATACTGGTGATCGTTGATCAGACGGAAGGTTTCTAGGTAGTTTAAGAGTTGGCGGTTAATTGATTTCTCCATTACTTTAGAAACAGTAGAAGTAATTGCAATGGAACGATAATTGGATGGGAGGGATTTGTCACCCTTTTTAGGAACTAGCTGGATATGAGCAAATTTCCAAGCAGAAGGAAAAACACCTTTGGAATATGAAAGTGAAAAAAGGCGGCAAAGAATAGGAGTAAGTTCAGGAGCACAGGTTTTGAGAACAAGTGGAGAAATACCATCAGGACCTGGAGCTTTCTTAGCATCAAGATTCATCAAAATCCTTCTGATATCCTTTTGACGGAAGACCACAGGAGGCATTGAGTGGAGTGTGTTGGGAATGGTGGGAGGTGTTTTACCAAGATCATTAATACATGAGCTGGAAGAAAAATGGGATGCTAGCAGGTCAGCTTTATCCTTGGCTGAAGTGGCAAAAGAACCATCTGGTTTGGACAGAGGTGGGAGCAAAGATGGGCAAAAGTTGCGGCCAATAGCTTTGGCAAGAGACCAGAATGCTCGGCTACCATTAGGGCAAGAAGCAAGTTTTCTACTCTTAGTCTGTTCAAACTCTAGTTTGGACTGATTAATAACTGCTTTACAATTGTTGCGAGAGCTTTGATGTAGGCAGAAAATGAAACTGAAGAATTAGAAACAAGCCAATTACGATACGCAACGTTCTTCTCTTGGACAGCCTTAGCACATTTATTGGAAATCCAAGGTTTAGATAAAGGATGAGATTTTAAAGTGGAGTGTGGGATAAAGGATTCCATTCCTGCAAGAATAATTTCACTGACACGATCTGAACAAACGTCGACATCAGAAGTTTTGAAACAGTAATCTGACCAAGGAAAAGAAGAAAAGAAGTCTCGCAGGTCATCCCATTTGGCATTCTTGTAATGCCAAACAACACGTGGTTGGGAATAGCCATGAAATAAAGGTTCCATTGGAGAAGAGACAATCACCAAGTTGTGATCTGAAGTGCCTAAAGGACCTCTCACTTCGACCGTATACTTAGAAGGGTTGTTTGTGAGAAAAAGATCAAGCGTATTGGCTGTATGATTAGGATTGTTCGGTATTCTTGTAGGTAAATGAACAATCTGTGCTAGGTCATTAGTAATTGCAAAAGCTTCAGCATCTTGACCTGCTGGGTCGGTGTGACTAGAAAACGGAAGCCAGCTATAGTTGTGAACATTAAAATCACCAAGGAAAATTACTTCACTGTTAGGAAAGTTGGACTGGAGAAAGTCAAGTTGCAAAGAGAGGAAGTCAAAGAGCTCCAAGTGATTAGTGGAGTTGGGAGAACGGTAGAGACTACAGATGAATTTGACACAATGAGGTAGAGAGATTTTAAGCCAGAGAAGATCAAAGAGAGGAGATTCCAAATTACCAAGTCTCTGACAGGGAATATCAGAACGAACATATGCACAAGTACCACCTTTGAGGCGAAAGGAATCATCCAGCGAATAATTTGGGCATCTGAGATGAGCAGTAGATGAATCAACCGATAACTGAGATTCTGTCAGAAAAAGTACATGGGGTTTGGCAGACTGCAAGTGGAAATGGACATCGTTGAGATTAGAATTGAGACCACGTATATTTGTGAAATGAATTAGGAAGTCCTTGGGAGGTTTAGATCTTTTCGCAGATAAGCTTGCTCTATTAGTTTGACAATTCATGGTGTATTCAATAGTAAGAAAAAGTAGGTGGGACATGCTGTATGAAATAATGAAATTTTTGGATATGGCGTACATGTGGTAAGAATATACCCAGATCCTTGACATAACGTGGCCTCGACAATGCTCCCTGCATACTATTCGGACTCCCTCCAGTCACTATCTGGCAGAATAGAGGTAGCAAGATTATACACTAGTTGATCCGGAAGCTTCCTAGAGAGTTACCAATAGGTTCAGTCCGGTGTACTAACTAGCGGCCGGCCTGCGAACACTGTTTTAGAGCTGTACCCTCGAAATGTAAGGAATATTGTATCTCGCCACGACATTCATCATAACCTCAAAAGTCATCAATCATACTGCATGATCGAAGAGATAGGGAAGAGTTGACCGGAACTTAGCTCTAGAGACTAAACATGGGTTCCACCACTTCAAGCCTCCAATAAGCAAAGTGGTGGTATTTCCCCGGTTGATGAGAGTCATCTACCACCTAGTACTGCCTGGTAACATAGTGGGGCGGCGTTCCTCCATGTGGTGTGGGCGCCACACCTCGACCCCTGCTTACGTTGGTTCACACCTGGGTGGTCACCCACCATGTAATTGTGCATGGAGGTTATACCCAGGATTACTAACAGTCCCACTATCGTGAAGGTGCAAGCAGAGGATTTGGCTGTCACAGACCGTCCGGACATCGCCGAAATTGGGTCCACTTGACTTGAGTGTCATCCGAATATCAGTTCCATCAGCGTTTTAGACTCCCAGGTAGCAAGTACAGCTTGTCTGGCATATCTGAGAGAATGTCTGTGACAACCTTAAGGACATAATTTGGTGATGGTCTCTTCTCCAGTGGGGTCTCTCCTTCATGGCCATTCTCAGATTTGTGTCATTTGGCATTAAACAAATGAAATGTGGGAAGATCTGCATGATTTTTTGTTCTTTTCCTTTGTGAATTACAGTTTTAAATCTTCTTATCTCAGTGTTTGCTCAGATCATGTCATTGAAATTATTCTTGTAGGGATGAAATGATGTATTCTGCATTCCACCCAAAAATCTCACCCTTTTTGTAAACCTTGGTTTTTCCAATAAATGTGTTAATGCTTTTCATGATAAGAATATGATATATCACAATTGACCTGTATCAAAATCTCCAGCTTCATTATCTGCCTAGCCTTTTTACACTTTCTTAATTGATTAATGTTTTTCCTTCTGCTTAAAAATTTGCTCATATTCAGCTAGTTCCTAAAAAAAGGGTTACTAATCCGTTCTGTCTAATTATTACTGTGTTGCACTTACCTTTAGCCTTTCTAAAGTTATGGAGGAATCCAACTGCCAACTTTAGCATTAACATTAGTAGAGGGGCATATAATGCAAGAAAGCAAGCTTATAGAGAATTAGCAAAAAAAAAAAAAAAAAACCCTTCCCGTTTCACCCATTCATTCATTCCAAAAGTTTGTCTAGTCCAGCCTTTAATTTATTTAAGCTGTCAACTTGCACAAAAGCAGATTGAAGTTTGTTCCAACTATCAACCACCCACTGACTAAAGGCAAATTTCTGCACATCTATCCTATAATTGTCTTTACTCAAATTGAATTTATGCCCTCTCAGGTGCAGAATCTGAGCAAGAGTATTGAGTTTGATCAGGCTCAATCAGTATTGAGCCTGATCAAACCATTTAAGACCTTATACACCTCAATCAGATCATCTTGCAGGTCCCTAGTCTCCAGATGCTGCAATTTTCAGAATTTAAGCCTATCTTCATAACAGCAACCCTTTATTCCACTCATTAATCTTGCTGCCCTTCTCTGTACTTGTTCCAGTAGCTCAACGTCTTTCCTAAAATTAGGCCACCAGACCTGTATGCAGTACAGGTCTGGAGGCCTTCCATCATGCAGTATGATCCGTGTCTTTTGAGGTTATGATGAAAACCATGAAGAGATTCAAACTTCCTTACATTTCAAGGGTACAGTTCTAAAATGGTGTTCACATGCTGGCTGTTAGTTAGTACACCGGACCAAACCTACTGGTAACTCTCTAGGAGGCTTCTGGATCAGCTATTGTATAATCTTGCTGCCTCTACTCTGCCAGATAGTGACTGGAGGGAGTCCGAGTAGTGTGTGTATGCAGGAGGGTGGTTCATTTCACAAATATATGCGGTCTCAGTTTTAATCTCGATGTCCATTCCCACTTATAGTCTGTCAAACCCATGTACTTTTTCTGACAGAATCTCAGTTATAAATTGATTCAACCACTGCTCATCTCAGTTGCCCAAATTATTCGCTGTATGATTCCTTTCGCCTTGAAGGTGGTACTTGTGCATATGTCCCTTCTGATATTCCCTGTAAGAGATTTGGTAATTTGGAATCTCCTCTTTTCGACCATCTCTGGCTTAAAATGTCTCTACCTCATTCTGTCAAATTTATCTGTTGTCTTTACCGTTTGCCTAACTCCGCTAATCATTTGGAACTCTTTGACTTCCTCTATTTGCAACTTGACTTTCTCCAATCCAACTTTCCTAACAGCGAGGTCATTTTTCTTGGTGATTTTAATGTTCACAACTCCAGCTGGAGGTGCTCCGTAGCCAGGTGGGCAGGAGCAGCAGTGCGTAGCACGTTTCTTGATTAGACCGGGGTTCGAGCCCCGTGAGCACCAAATACGGAGGATGCGGAAAGGTCAGGGAATGAACACAGCATATCTCCGGAGCAATATGGCCTTAGTTGCTAATGCTCCTAAAAACCAAATAACAACAACTCCAGCTGGCTTCCCTTTTCTAGTCACACAGACCCAGCTGGTTGAGATGCTGAGGCTTTTGCAATTACTAATGACTTCACACAGATTGTTTATTTACCTACCAAAATACTGGAAAATACTAACCATACAGCCAACACACTTGATCTTTTTCTCACAAACAATGGTTCTAATACATGGTCGAAGTGAGTGGTCCTTTAGGCACCTCAGATCAGAACTTGGTGAGTGTCCCTTCTCCAATGGAGCCTTCATCTATTGGCTATACCCAACCTCGTGTTGTTTGGCATTACAAAAATGCAAAATGGGATGACCTGTGAGATTTCTTTTCTTTTCCTTGGTCGAATTACTGTCTCAAAACTTCTGATGTCAACGTTTGCTCAGATCGTTTCAGTGAATTGATTCTTGTAGGAATAGAATCCTTTATTCCACACTCCACTTTAAAATCTCGTCCTTTATCTAAACCTTGGTTTTCCACTAAATGTGCTAAGGCTGTTCATGAGAAGAATGTTGCATATCGTAATTGGCTTGTTTCCAATTCTTCAGTTTCATTTTCTGCCCACACCAAAGCATGCAACAATTGTAAAGCACTTATTAATCAGTCCAAACTAGATTTTGAACAGGCTAAGAGTAGAAAGCTTGCTTCTTACCGTAATGGTAGCCAAGTGTTCTGGTCTCTTGCCAAAGCTATTGGCTGCAACTTTTGCCCATCTCTGCTCCCAACTCTGTCAAAACCAGATGGTTGTATTGTAACTTCAGCCAAGGATAAACCTCTGCTAGCATCCCATTTTTCTTCCAAATCATGTTTTAATGATCTTGGTAAAACCTCTCCCACCATTCCCAGCATACTCCATTCAATGCCTCCTGTGGTCTTCCGTCAAAAGGATGTCAGAAGGATTTTGACGAATTTTGATGCTAAGAAAGATCCAGGTCCTAATGGTATTTCTCCACTTGTTCTCAAAACCTGCACTCCTGAACTTACTCCTGTTCTTTGCCACCTTTTTTGACTTTCTTATTCCAAAGGTGTTTTTTCCTTCTGCTTGAAAATTTGCTCATATCCAGCCAGTTCCAAAAAAATGTGACAAATCCCTCCCATCCAATTATCGTCCCATTGCAATTACTTCTACTCTTTCTGAAGTAATGGAGAAATCAATTAACTGCCGACTCTTAAACTATCTTGAAACCTTCTGTCTGATCAATGATTGCCAGTATGGATTCCATCATTTTTGATGGAATCCACATTGGTGATATTCTGGCTTATGTTACCCATTTATGGACATTCAATGGAAACGTTTGGTGAAACACCTGCAGTTGCTTTAGACATCTTAAAGGCTTTCGATCATGTTTGGCATAAAAATCTGCTAAACAAGCTGCCATCTTATGGCTTGCCAATTGTTTTTTTTTAATTGGGTATTCAGTTTTCTTTCTGACCACTCGCTGAGGTGATAGTAGATGGCTCTCTTACTTCTAACTTCTCCACTAATGCTGGTGCCCCCCAAAGTCCAGTTCTTTCCTCCACTCTTTTTCTCTTTTATATTAATGACCTCCTTCCATCAACCAGAAATCCTATCCATAGTTTTGCTAATGATAGCACATTGTATTCCACTTTCTAGTTTGAGAAACCTTGCTCTGCTCAATCATCTTCAATTTCTCGAATATCCGCTACCAATTCCTTATCTTTGGTATCACTCTGATTTATAGGGAAGCTGCTATATCTCTATTGGCGATTACCCAGACTTCTAATCTCTCTCTCGCTCTCTCTCTTGGAAAAAGCACATTACAAATATTTTTTCCTCTGCATCTGAAAAACTTGGTTTCCTCTTTCGCTCCATGTTACTTTTCTTCCAAAGAGCAGTTCACTCTGTAGGAATTGCAAATCCGTTAAACCATGGAATATTGTTCCCACATCTGGGGCAGTGCCCCCAGAACCTCTCTCAGGCTTCTAGACTACATTGAGAAGAGGGCAGTTAGGTTAATTAATGACTCATCTGTAACAGAGTCTCTCCACTCTCTGTCTCATAAATATTCTGTTTCTGTTGCATGCCTTTCCTACAGATACTTCCATGGGCACTGTTCTTCTGAATTGGCTTCTATAATTCCCACTCTCTCTTTTAAAACAGCCGAACACATGCAGCCACCAGCCAACATCCATTTACTGTCCAACTTCAAAGTCACAGAACTAACTTTCATCTTCCTCGTTTATTTATTCAACTGCCGTTTTCTGGAACAAACTTCCTTCATGCGTATTTACTAAAAATTACAGTCTACAGAAGTTCAGGTGTGATGTCAACAAATGTCTTGTTTCATCTTTTCAACCTCCAGTCCATGCATGGCACTAAATACCATAGGTTCTAATACCTCTTGTGTTTGGGGTTTTCATAAAAAAAAAAAAAAGTACTCACGGTGTGGCCTGACCATTGCCTTATACAGAGGGACAATCACCTCCTTTTCCCTGCTAGCAAAATTTCTATATATCATTGACAAAACCCTATGACCTGCCCTGGCAGCCTGTCTGCATTGCTCAGAAAACTTCATATCTGACTGCACAATTACTCCCAGGTCTTTTTCATTTTCTACCACCTTCAGTGTAGTACCACACAGTTGGTATGTTTCTCTGGGTTACTTCTACCCATATGCAGTACTTTGCATTTGTCAAGGTTAACTTCAGTTGTGACTTCTTAGCCCATCTGCCCAAATTTTCTAGATCCTGTTGCAGTAGCACACTGCCATTACTGTCATTAACAACTCTGCCAACCTTTGTATCATCTGCATACTTCGACACTAAGCCTGATATACCTTCATCAATATCATTGATAAATATACAAAACAACAATGGACCCAACACCGAACCCTGTGGGTTCAGCCGACCGGGCTAGCCGAGTGGGTAAAGTACCTGCCCGGCAACTCAAAGGTCGCGGGTTCGATTCCCGCCTCGGGCTTGGATCAAAGTACTGCAAAAACCTTGGGAGGTGCAATATGGCCACAGAAGCCGATGCGCCAACAACTACCAAATCAAAAAAAAAAAAAAAAAAAAAAAAAAAAAACCTGTGGGTTCGATGTTGGGTCCACTGTTACATTGTAGTCCAGTTACATGTAGTACAGTTAAGCTTCTCTTGATAGAATTCATCTGTGTACCTATATCGATGTGTGCATGCTGATCTATATATACGTACACACAATCTATATATTGGTTTATTTTACTGAATGCAAGTTTTCTATTTGCTATGAATAGAAATATGACAAAATTGTAGTTTGGAGGATTATGGGAGAGGAAATCTGTATCTTTATATATTTTTAGAGGAGAAAAGAAAGAAATAAAAACGTTATTATGAAATTACTCAGTTAAAAAATATTTCATATGAGATGTATTTCAGGTGAACCTTATAAACTGCTTTTATATATAAGTAGACTCAAATATTATAGGCGAAGCAATGGGAAAAGCTGCGAGAGAGTTTGCTGAAGATCCTTATTCATCCACAAAGAGAGGAAATATGGTGAAGACAGCAAGAAATCTCTTATCAGCAGTTACTCGCTTACTAATTTTGGCTGATATGGTTGATGTTCATCAACTCTTGAAATCTCTTCAAGTTGTAAGTCAATATTAAATTTATTTTATGCTCCTGTTAGCAATATACTGTAATTTTACTAATCAAATCAGTGTTCCCTCAGAAAATTTTACAAGCCGGGTGGCATCATGAAGTAGCCAGGTAGGGAAGTGTAATACTTTGCAATATTATAAAAATTTTCTGTTATTTATAAATGTGACTTAAGGAATCCAGAGCAAAAGTTAATTGCATAATTTAACATTATATTGAGTTAATGATAATTTGTGCAATAAACATTGAAAAGAATTAATATTAGCTGGTGTTATATTTTTTAACTGAAAAATTAAAATTCCAATACATATACATAAACACACTAAATTTAACAAATAAGATACTTTTTATTTAAAAAGTAGATTGTTTTAATAACAAATACTTGCATTCTATGGGTATATCAATGTGCATGACGTCATTCTTGGAAATCTAGGTTTATCCTATCGTTTCACTTATATATATAGATTGAGAAAACACACTTTTCTCCTTTTTGGCACTGGATTATTCAAGCAAAAGAAATATATTTATTTTAATAGATTTTCATTTTGAACTATTTAAAGAAGGTTATTAGCATTAGATTAGTAGAGGCATATAATGCAAGAAAGCAAGCTTATGCAGCATCAGCCAAAAAAAAAAAAAAAAAAAACACGCTCCCATTTCACCCCTCCGTTGGTTCCAAATACCTGTCTAGCTCAGCCTTAAATTTATTTAGACTATCAACTTTCACAACAAAGGATGGAAGTCTGTTCCACCAACCAACTATCCTCTGGCTAAAGGCAAACTTCCACACGTCTATCCTACAACTGTCTTTCCTCAATTTGAATTTATTTCCTCTTGGGTAATTTTTTCAGCAAGAGGAAGAATCCCATCAGCATTGAGCATGCTCAAATCATACAAGGTTTTATACACCTCAATCAGATCACCTCACAGGTGCCTAGTCTCCAGACACTGTAATTTGCAAAACTTAAGCCTTTCTTCGTAAGAGCAACCCTGTGTTCCATTCACTAATCTTGTTGCCCTTCTCTACTCGTTCCAACAGCTCTACATCCTTCTTAAAATGAAGCCTCCAGACCTGTGTACAGTACTCAAGGTGTGGCCTGACCATTGCCTTATACAAGAGAATAATCACCTCCCTATTCCTGCTAGAAAAATTCCTGTATATCATTGATAAGACACCATGAGCTACTCTTACAGCCCGTCTGCTCTGCTCAGAGAACTTCATATCTGCCTGCACAATTACCCCCAGGTCCTTTTCATTCTCTACCACTGTCAGTGTAGTACCACAGAGTTGATACGTTGCTATTTCCCATATGCATTACTTTACATTTGTCAATGTTAAACTTCATTTGCCACTTTTCAACCCATCTGCTCAACTTTTCTATATCCTGTTGCAGCAGCGTACTGTCATTAGTGTCCTTAACAATCCTGCCAACTTTCGTATCGTCTGCAAACTTGGACATTAAGCTTGGTATACCATCATCAGTATCATTTATAAACACAGAAAACAACAATGGGCCCAACACTAAACCTTGACGGTCTCCACTAATAACATTAGTCCACGATGAGCAGTGTCCATTGATTACCACTCTGTCTTCTCTCATTCAACCATCCATTTATCCATAGCAGCAATTTGCCTCCAATTTTTTCAGCAGTCTTCCATGTGCAACAGTATCAAAAACCTATCTGAGATCCAAATATATGATATCAAAGTTATTCCCTGCATCCAGTTCCTTTGTGAACATATCATAGTATCCAATCAAATTGGTCAGCAAGACTTTCCCTTAACAAAACCATGCTGAGTCCGACCTATAACTGAAGTCTTGTCTAGATGATCCTGCAGTGCTTCTTTAACCAGTGCTTCCATTAATTTTCCTGGAACCGAAGTTAAGCTAACTGGTCTATAATTTCTTGTGTCACCCTTTGTAAATTGTGGTCACATTTGTACATCTCTAGTCCATGGGTACCTCCACTGAGCCCAAAGAAGCTCTCATAATTATGGCTAAGATTTGCTTAATTCCTTTGCTATCTCCTTTAATATAACTGGATAGATCTCATCCACCCAGGGTGCCTTTTTTATGTTTATCTTCAACAATTTCTCCTCCACTTTCCTCTCAGTTATTACAAAATCATCTAGCTCACTGCCAGAGTTAAACTCACCTCTCGCATTCCCCTCCCTGAATTACTCCTCATGTGTGAATATAGATGCAAAATACTCATTTAGTTTGTTAGCCACCTGAGCAGGATCATTAACAGTTGAACCATCAATATCCAGTTGGAACAATCTCATTCATACCTTTCCTTCTAGAGTTTACATAGGTAAAGAACTCTTTGTTGTTTTTCTTTGCATCCTTTGCCAAAGATTTCTCATAATCTTCCTTTGCCTGCCTAATCTTCTTTGTGACTTGGTTACAGACCAGCTTATATCTTTCATAGGCTTCCATGCATTCACCCATTAATTTATATGTATCCCATGCATTTTTCTTGGCGCCTCTGTAGCCAGATGGGAAGGCGCAGCAGTGCCCGTCACCACCAAATACGGAGGATGCGGAAAGATCAGGGAATGACCACCGCATATCCCAGAGCAATATGGTCTTAGTTGCTAATGCTCCTAAAAACTAAATAACAAACAAACAAGCATTTTTCTTCTCTGCAAGATGTCTCATTAGTTCATCTGACATCCATTTAGGCCTAAACCTTGAACAATATTTCTTAGTTGGCATGTAAAGCCTAGTAGCTTTCAAGGTAAATTCTTTGAATACCTCCCATTTTGAATTTGCTGTTGGTAACATCATCAGTTGGTCCCACTGTATAGAATTTAAATACTGTCTCAGACCATCATAGTCGCCTTTACGAAAGCAAAAACCCTTCCCTTTACCCCTGATGGTAGTTACCTCTTTGAGTAAATCCCACTTCACCACACTGTGATCACTGCCACCTAGTGGATCCTTTATCTGCAGATTCTTAATGCATGAAGGATCACTACTGATAATCAGATCAAGAGTATTACTCCCTCTAGTTGCCTCCCAAACATGCTGATGTAGAAAACAATCATCCAATAAATCCACAAAAGCCTTGCTAGTGTATGAGTGACCAACCCACAAATTCCAGTCAATATCTGGGAAATTAAAATCCCCATTATAAGAGTCTCTGATTTACTGGCCCACTCTATTTTCCTGTACAGCGTCATTAGGCCTATAACACACTCCTACTCTTAATTTTGATCTCCCAATGCTTATGTCACACCAAACTGACTCGACACTGCACTGTCCAGCGATGCAGACTGACTTCACTTCCTTGGATTTTATGTTTCTTAACTAATAGTATTACCCCTCCTCCCTTCTTATCCTGTCTATCCTTCCTGTACACATTGTACTCCCCAAATTCCAGTTCTGTATTCCTTATATCTGTGTGATCCCACATCTCTTATATCCCAACAATATCTGCCTTTGATGTTTTGAGCAATACCTCAAATTCATCAAATTTATTTACGAAACTCCTAGCATTGGTGTATATGCAAGTATACATGCACCTGTTCCTATTTTTAGCTACTCTAACACAACCCATGTGTTTACTTGTACCACAATGATTCCCAGCAGTCTCTGAAATACTCTGCATCTTGTTTTCCAGGCTGCTGCTCATTCCAATAGAAGCAATGCAAGAATCACTTTCACCTCTGCCAGTGGCTACTGTTAATCTATTCATCCTTGTATCCCCCCCCAAGCTATCAGTTTTCCAAACTCCTAACACTGCGTCGATAGCATCAGCAAATATTCTTGCACCCTTTCTATTTAAGTGTATCCCATCCCTGTAGAAACAGTCTCTTCTGTTAACAAGTATAGACCAGGCTGAAAAAAAATTCTACCCCTTGAGCCTTGCACTATCTTTCCAGGGCCGAATTGATCGACAAGGCCCTCATCATATACTCCCTCCTATCGTGTCTGGACAGAATTGCAGACACTTTCAAATTCAACCCTAATTCATGGCTTTTTTTCAACAGTGACCTGTACTTATTAAGTAATTCCGTTGTCTCCTATTCTTAATATCATTAGTGCCAACGTCTCCTATTCTTAATATCATTTGTGCCCTTAAAAGATGATATCTGCTCTACAACGTCATCAACCTTTGCCCCTGGCACACATACCCTGGTCCTTTTCCACCTATCGTTTTTACATACCATGTTCCCTGTTTCCCTGACAATAGTCACCAACAACTACTAGTTCCTGTGGGACCAGCAGATTCTGCCTTGGGGGTTGCCGCTGTGTTGCGTGATGATCAAGTGCAAGCTCTGGCGTTGATGTGGGCAGCTGAGAGCTTGATGGGTCCCCTCAATTTAGATTCTGCAAAGGCATCCACCCTGTCCTTCAAGCTCTCATATAGGCCCATAACGCTGAGTTGTCGCCTTCTTTTCTCACACTCCTTACATCACGCACATATAACGACATCCCTCTTGGCAATATCATGTCCCGTACCTGACCCCTTGACGTGGGTACCTGTACGTGGTGAGGGGACCTCCCAGTGCTGCTGCTGCACTTCCAGACTAGCATCACTGCGATCTAACGCCCATACCTTGGTTCCAGGGTTATATCGTTGGAATCTGGCATGTGCAGCCGTGGAATTCGGAATGGGGATCCTGGTGGTTGAGGGGCCCAGCCTTAAGACACCACTTTGGCCCCTGCTTCGACAAGACGGGTGGTCCCGGACCAGCCTGACTGGGATCAATCGGCGGGTGGTTCTTACTGCTAGGGTCAACTGTGTTCCAATAAGTCTCCCTCCCTTTGGTCGTGGGACGGGATCAAGGCTTATTGGAAACGTGGGTATGATGCTCCTGAGCTAATTTGCTGTCGCATTCGTGTACGAAGTACCTGCTAGTTCACGAGGGGACGTGTCCGCTCGTAGGGCTCCGTGGTGGGTGAGGTACTTAGGGCATCTGAAATTTTTATTTTACTCCCATGAGTAATTTAAATCCAATTTTTTCTGAGGCCCGAACAAGACCCCTACCTAATTGATCAGATGAGAATGACACCAATTCTGCCAAAAGAGCCTGAACTGAGGATAAAACACCATCTATAACACCGCTTTTCCTCATTCTCCATTCTACTGGAGAGCACTCAATTGGGAAGATGTCACCCTTCTTCATCCAGAAAGGATCACCAAAATCCGTAAAACGACTGCGTTCTGGCGATCTTTTAGTTGAAACTTCAAGCACAAAGCAAGCAGAAAGAATCCTGAACGCGACATCCATGGGGGGGGAATACCGATCAGTGTAACCCCCACAAAACTTTGAACTCTTCACAAGGTGTCATTTCAGAGTGGGATCTTCTTCATGTCTCTGAAGAAGAGATCTACTCTGAACTAAAAGACCAAGGAGTGACGGCTGTCAAGAGAATATCAATGCGGAAGGATGGGAATCTCATCCCTACCCGAGTTTTCATCCTAATATTTAACACCCCACGGCCTCCAAGTTCCATCAAGGCAGGGTACTTACACTGCCCAGTGAGGATTTATATTCCAAACCCACTGAGGTGTTTCAAATGCCAAAAATTCGGCCACTCACAAACAGCTTGTCGTGATAACCCTGCCTGTGCTCGATGTGGTGCGAAAGACCATGAGAGCAAGGAATGTTCAGCTTCCAAACCGATCTGTGTAAATTGCCAACAAGAACATCCTGCCTACTCTAGAGCATGCCAGCAGTGGAAGGATGAAAAAGAGATCCAAAAACTGAAAACAGAGCTGAATATCTCCTACCCAGAGGCTAGAAAACGCATACAACCAATAAATAGTGGGAAGCCTTCTTATGTTCAGAAGGTTTCTGCGAAGTGCACTATCGGTACATAAACAGAGATGACTGTACCACCAAGAGAGTCGTTCACTCCGATTGAATGCTATTTATCGAGTTCACAAAATCCCATCAAAAAAACACAGTCAGCTGCCACTCCTATATCCGTACCTCCTAGTGCTTCACCACTACCAAAACCAAGTGGTAAAAAAGAGCCACCTGTAATACCAGAAACAATGTATGTAGAAGACAAGGAGATACTGGACGAATCAGTCTTGGAGCTCTTTGTGGAGGAAGAAATGGGCACCGGACAGCGTCCATACTTCCCCAAAAGAGATAAACCCAAGACTGATAAAAGTAAGCCCTCATCAACTCGGAAGCCGCCTGATGGACCCACCAAGCCAAAATAATGGCTAAATTCCTACAATGAAATTGTCGTGGATTCCGGCGAAATACTGATGACATCAAGGCCCTTCTGCAAAAGCATGAGCCAGTTTGCTTTTGCTTGCAGGAGACTAATCTAAAGGCAAATGATAATCCCACCATGCATAACATCACATTTTTTCATAAGAATAGAATTGCGAATGGCCCTGCTCATGGAGGAGTGGCTATCCTTGTGAGTAACCAGACCCCAGTTCAGCCCTTGCTAGTTACAACCAGCATAGAGGCTGTTGCAATTTGCCTTACAGTGGGATTTTTATTAACTGTGTGCTCTATTTATTTGCCACCTGGGACTGACATCTCCCAGGAAGACCTTGATGATCTTGTAATGCAGTTGCCTCTCCCTTTCTTACTTCTCGGGGATTTTAATGGACATAACAACCTTTGTGGTAGTGCTAGCATCAATGGAAGGGGTCGAGTCATAGAGTGTATGCTAAATGACAATGAACTTTCCCTTCTAAATATTGGAATAAACACCTTCTTCCACATGCCTACCTGTACGTTTTTTGCCATTGATCTCTCTATCTGCTCCCCTTCTCTACTCCCTTCACTCACATGGGAAGTGGAGGAGAACCCATACGGAAGTGATCACTTTCCTGTGATAACCTCGTTACACAGTGGAAGACTGTGTCATCCTTTCAGGTTACCACGGTGGAAGACTGATCAGGCTGACTGGACTGCCTTCCAACATCAGGCAAATTTTGACCTCAGTACCGTCAGTCAGGAGCCTATCAATGATGCAGTAACTTACATCACAGAAATTGTTGTCCAAGCAGCTGCGCATGCCGTTCCAAAAATATCTGCTCGGTTTCCACCATTTTCCAACCCATGGTGGAATTCACAATGCACAGCAGCAAAAAAGGCTCAAAACAAAGCATGGGGGATATTCCGCCGATATCCTACTACGACCAACCTTATAGCCTTTAAATGTGCACAAGTCAAAGCACGCTACATCCGCTGTCAGAGTCGAAAGGAATCATGGATCCGTTTTACTTCATCAATTACTCAGTACACTAGTAGTAGTTGGTCTGGGATAAAATCCGGCAAATGAAGGGAAAATATACATCCCATACTTCAGTCCTAGATTATAATGGATGCACTATTGCAGATCCAACTGCAATAGCCAACTCTCTTGGGGAAACATTCTCTAACATCTTTGCGACATCTTCGTATTCCCCAGAGTTCCTGGTCCTGAAACAAAATCGAAAAACAGACACTTAATTTTAAGTCTAAGAGTGTCTATCTCTACAGCGGGTCATTCACTATACAGGAACTGAAAAGAGCTCTCATTCTTTCCAAGGCAAGTGCTGTTGGACCAGATAGCATCCATTATGAAATGATTAAGCATCATTCACCAAAATCTCTGGATCATCTGCTCCTTCTATATAACAGAATCTTTATTGATGAGCAGTTTCCGGATTCCTGGCGCAAGTCAATCGTTCTTGCCTTTGCTAAGCCAGGAAAGGATCCAAATGTCACTACTAATTATCGTCCTATTGCTCTGACTAGCTGTCTGTGCAAAATCCTGGAGAGAGAGTGGTTAATTTTCGTTTAATATGGTATTTAGAATCAAATGACCTTCTCTCCAACGTCCAGTGCGGCTTCTGAAGGAACCGGTCCACTCTGGACCATCTTATTAGACTGGAAACATCCATCCGGGATGCTTTCCTAAAACGTGAACATTTGGTGTCTGTATTCTTTGACATGGAGAAAGCGTATGACACATCTTGGAGATTTGGCATCTTAAAAGATTTGCATAGCCTTGGTCTTAGAGGGCATCTCCCCATTTTTATTAAAAACTTTTTAGCCAATCGATCTTTCCAAGTTCGTGTGGGATCCTCACTCTCTTGTTCCTTCAGCCAAGAGGAGGGAGTACCACAAGGATCAGTATTAAGTGTCATGCTTTTCACCATCAAAGTAAATTCCATCACAGAACAACTTCCTCCAACTGTAAACAGTGCCCTCTATGTTGATGAATTTAGCATATTTTGTCAGTCATGCAATATGACTGACAAAATTCTTGGGACTCGTATTTGATAAAAAGCTGACCTTTCTGGATCACATCCGTCAACTCCATACAAAATGCACAAGAGGCTTGAATATTCTCCACTCTCTCTGCTCTACGTCTTGGGGTGCGGACCGATGCACCCTTCTATGGCTTTACCGTGCGCTTGTACGATCCAGACTAGATTATGGGTCCCTGGTATACGATTCAGCCAGAGACAGTGTACTTTGATGGCTGGATCCTGTCCATCATCAGGCTCTCTGCATCGCTATTGGAGCATGTCGAACATCTCCTGTCCAGAGCTTATACGTCGAAGCAAACAAACCACTGTTATCGCTTCGACGCAAGCAGTTGTCTCTAAAGTATGCTTTAAAACTGAAATCCCTGCCAGACTATCCTACGTGGCCATTCGTTTTTCAGCCACGATGGGGAAATTTGTACAACACCCATAAGACTTCCAATCGTCCTTTTAGTATTCGTCTCCAAGAGCTACTCAAAGAACTTAAGATCAAGGTAGACAAGGTTGCCCAAACACCAAAGCAACCCCTTCCCACTCTGGCATGCTCATGTTCCAGTATGTGACTTGTCGGCGCCTCCGTAGCCAGGTGGGAAGGAGCAGCAGTGCATAGCAGACGCTTCTTGATTAGACCGGGGTTCGAGCCCGTGACCACCAAATATGGAGGATGCGGAAAGGTCAGGGAATGACCACCGCATATCCTCGGAGCAATATGGCCTTATTTGCTAATGCTCTTAAAAACCAAATAATAACAACAACAACTACTCACAGTGATCAGCCAGAAGGGTATCAGATTGTAAAGACTTACATTTTTGTTTTTCTTTTCTCATTATTTTACTTTTACTAGCGTAATACGTTTTTTTTTTTTTTTTATGATACCAAGAATAATGCTATGGTTTACCCTCATATGCCGTTATATTAAATCCAAACTGTGATTCACTGTGGAAGTGTTTTCTCAATCTATTTATAAGTGATGATACACTAAACCTAGATTTGCAAGAATGATGTCAGGTGCATTATATACCCTGTATGATGCAAGTATGCGAACAATTTTATTAGAATTTGATGTAAAAATTTAATAATGACAAATTTTTAAATCCTTAGTGATTTTAACTCATATTAACATTTTATTTATTAATTCTTCTCTTCTTCTTAGAGGCCCAGTTTTCTGCAGGTTTTTTATAATCAAATTTTGAAATGGACTGTGTTTCACGAGATAGAGCAGCCTCTGCAATGTCCTTGTCAGAAATTGCTGGCTATGCCGTTGTTTTTGTAATTTCATTTTTCTTAAAGAAACTTAGTGTTGTTTTCTGATTTAACTTACTTTCATTATGGGTTCTTATTTTATTACAATATTTATTATTATATTTGTGCACCTGTACGGAGACCAAGACAAACAACACATCTAACAATTCACAGAATTTAACATGGTGTTACTAGCTTGCAGAATTATAATACTGAACTTGCTGTAGCGATCGCTACAGAGCGAGTGAATCGATTCAGAAAGTGTCCGAAAAATTTGAATAACAAAAGTGAATCTGAGTCGACTCAGTGAAACTGGCATAAATAAATAAATAAATTTTCTGTTTATACTCTGGCAAGACAACCAAGTCAGTAGAGTTTACAATAAATCGTCAATACAAATATTTATCATATTTAGTAGTCACGGGCTTGAACCCCGATCCACTCAAGGAATGCATGCTATGCACTCTCGCTCCTGACCACTGGGCTACGTCAGGCATCTGATAGCTCAACATAAAGCACACGTTAATATTCTCGGTAATCTGGATTCGCAGCATCGAATTACTTGATGGCTGCATGAAATCAGCACGATGGTCGAATAGTGGGAGGTCTTATAACTGCATAGGTAGGTTACGTACCAGAAAGTTCTGCTGATCTTTCACCGTCCAATCACAATTCCAACCGGACTTGGTGTCGGCCTCTGTCACAGTGACCTCAACCACATAGTATGTTCGAATTAATATTAATCGAGATCAGTACCACATGGTACTGCGAGAATCGCTTAAATTTTAGCCTGATTGGTCAGTAAAATTCACTGGACAACGTGTCCATTCAATAGGTCCTGGAGAGAACACTGCAAATGCTGAAGTTCAATATTTTTTTTCTCTGTAGCTTATCTTCAAGGTTATTTCTGTGATGATTCAATTTTCTGCTTCAGAAAAAAGAACTATATTTTTGCCAGAATATAAAAATTTTGAAAACTGATTTTATAGCAGTTTTTATATCTATAAATAATTTATATTTCAATGAGTGCTTTTTGATTTTCATTGTACTTAAAGGCAAATGGGGAAACAAACTATATTTGAATTTAAAGCTAAATTAATGGATTTATAACATGAGATATATAATGATGCTGTTTTATGCAAATTTTGTTTGCTTTTATATGGTTACATACAAATCTATTGCTATTACTCTAACTGTATGACAAGCATAAAGAATAAAAAAAACATGCCTGCACAAAACAAAATATGGGGACATAGATGATTTATCTATGAGATAAAGATGGTCATGTAGAGATTACATGATTAGCTTATGGTCATAATTAACTTATGATTAGCTTATACTCATAAGATTCTGCACTTCTACAGTTTCCTCAAATCAGGCAGTGCTTGCTCCAGTTCAGGTAGTGACGTCAGTGGTAAGAGAAAAATAAATAAAAATTTTATTATGAATTTGTTTCAGCTCTAAAGACCATTAGATGTTTCCAAGAATGGATTTGCTCCAAAAATACATTAAGTCAGGTATGGCTGATGTCTATGGCTTGTTCCAGTTAATGCTAATCTTGGGAAAAGACTCCAAATACTCTCCTCTCACATGGCATGAATTAGTGCAGCTGATATCAGAGAAATGCACTTTGATCATCATGGCAAGACTTTACTGCTTAGCTTCTGAGCCAAAGCAACAGTTCTTATTAGATCTTCAATTTTCGAACTACTTATATACTACTGATCAAAGAGAGATTATTTGTTAAGAAAAAAATAAAATAAATACATACAACACTTTTATAAGAGGTGCTGTATGTATTTATTTGAAATGGTTTCCCCATGATGACATGAAAGCATCTCAATGTTTCTGCCACTTCTGAAAGTATCGCTGTCTCCAACTGTGATCCAGTTGAGTTCTGCTATCATATTGTTGGAAAAGCTGGAAAGGAATGTTTGTTAAACGTATAGGGCAAGTACTTGTAAAAATGGAAGGTGGAGTATTGCAAAAGTGTTTTTTGGAAAAAAATTCATGAATGGAGGTTCAGCCTGTGCAGGAGCATTGTCATGGAGAAAACAACGGGCGGAATTTTTCTCTCAAATGAATCAGAACCTTCTTTATAATATTTCTGGTTTACCATGTAAGTATTCTGAACTAATTCATAATGAATGACACTCGGAGAGATCAGAATGACCCAAGATTCGGTAGAGAAATCTGGGACCAGGGCTGAAATCAGGATTTTGCTTGACAATGCATCAATGTACCAGGAAAGATTATCTTCAACCTTTCCTGGTGAATTTTTGGTTATAAATTGTATGTGATTTAATTGTAAACTTTTTTTTATATTATGTATTTGAAAATCCATTAAGTATATCATATTGCTTTCATCATATGTATTGTATGTGCATATTGTGTCTGTGTAAAAAAATTTAGAATTTCGGATAATTTCTGAATAAAAATGTAAAAAGATTCCATTTTCCTCATTTATATCAATGTATTTTATTTAGATTATTATATCACTGAAAGACACAGATATCGAGATTCCAAGCCTAAATTTTACAATGTACAACTATTACAAAGTACAACTTTTACAATGTACAACAAATTACAATTAAAAAAAAGAAGGAAAGAAACCACTACAGGAATATGGTGTATAAAATGTACTGTAATATCATATGATTAAATTTTATTTTGTATTGCCTGATCAGTATTAGTCTGGGAAACAATGCTAGGAAACAAATTTATGTAGTATTGATCAAAAGATGGGGGGATGAATGCCATCTGCTTCAGTTGTCCATTCAGTGTATAGGCTAGATCACTGGTTCCCAAAGTGGGCGATACCGCCCCCAGGGGGCAGTGGAACAATCAAGGGGGATGATAGTAGCCTCGGGTGCATTTGGGGGGCGTTTAATAAAAATAAGGGAGCGGTGAAAGCATAAAGAAGGAAGAGAAGATAAGAAAATTTAGAAAAACTATTCGTACATGTTTCACCTGTTGTGTAACATAGTGTAACATTATTTTCCAGGTAAACACACAAAATGCAAGTTATAACCGATCGGCGGTCAAGTCCTCCGACAGGTCTTAACAAGCAAGTACAGGTAGGCGAGCGTGTCAGGCATTGTCAGTGAGTCCATCTTACATCAGCAAGAATATGTGCGTGTATTGACTGGTTGAGAATACGATACTATAAATAGGCATCATGTATGAAATCTAGTTTAGATTGTTTTTGAATTGTGTGACAAGCAGTTAACAATAGTGCAAGTGTAATAGTATTCAATTCAAAAATTTTAATTCATATTTGGTAACTTTGATATTTACAGATTATGGATCATTTGTCATTACAATTTGCATTAAGGACAAACATCCTAGTTCTCTATACAGCTTGATGAGTCAACTTTGCCAGGAAATGAAGCCTTACTTTTAGCATACGTGCGATTCATAAAAGAACAAATTTTTTGTGAAGAATTATTATTTGCTAAAAATTTGAAAACTGATACCAAAGGAGAATCGATATTTCATGCATTAGAAGAGTTTTTTAAAGAAAAAGAAATACCCCTGAGTAATATCTTCTCAGTTGCTACTGTTGGTGCTCCAGCGATGATAGGGTGCTATAGGGGTTTCTTGCATATTTAAAAAAGGCGGTGCCGAATGCATTCGCTGTACACTGTGTCATCCATCGTCAACATTTAGTTGCCAAAAATCTGAGTGAACGCATACATAGGTCATTAGATTATGTCATTAAAGCAATCAACAAAATCAGAATAAATTCATTGAATGGCAGATTGGTTAGACAACTTTGTATTAAAAACGATGAAGAATTCAATCGCTTGCTGCTTCATACAGAAGTTCGTTGGCTATCAAAAGGTACCTGTTTGAATCGGTTTTATAATCTTTTTAACTCCGTGCTAGAGTTTCTAGAAAACAAAGATGATGCTTTACGAGCCAACTTAATTGATTCCAAAAATGACATAGCTTATTTGACAGGCTTGTTTAACAAATTTAATGAAACAAATCTACAATTTCAAGGCGATGAGCTGAATTTAATAAAAACAAAAGCTGTTATTTCTGCGTTTGTGGCAAAACTTCTTCTGTACAAACAACATTTAGGACAAGGGGAATTCAGGCAGTTTCAACAGTAGAAAAATATGATGAAGACTTACTTACCTATTGTCAGCACTTGGATGCTCTCCATTCTAACTTCAATCAACAATTTGAAGATATTTTAAAAATGAACATACCCGATTGGGTTCTAAATCCTTTTTCAAGTACAAACACAGAAGAATCTCCTAAATTACAAGAAGAACTGATAGATGTAACAACGAATGAAGAATTGAAATTTAAATTCAAAGACGGCTACCAAGAATTCTGGCTAAAAAAGCAGCCAGAATTCTGCAAATAGCGAATCGCGGTGATTTAACAATACTGCTGACAAAAATAGAGTCAAGGATTAATACATTGATAGCAGTGCACCAGGTTCATCCTTCCATTAGGATCATTTTTAATGTTATTCGTAATTTTTATTTTCATATTATCCTTCGTTATCTTAATTTTCTGTGTGTAATGCGAATGTTACTATGGTTGATTTTAATAAATAATTTTATAATTTCAAGCTTCAAGGTTTCTTATTTACGACATCTGTATTTACTGTTCTAAGACGTAGGTAGATATATAGATACATAAAAAACGCAAATTTTTTACTATATCTTTCTGTTTGTTCGCTTAAAGAAGGTAGATTTTTCAGGGGAGCGCTGAGTAATTTTTTTTCTGAAAAGGGGGTGGTAAGACAAATAAGTTTGGGAACCTATGGGCTAGATTATGGGAGAATCTGCTGATATATAGTAGTGTCTGGAAAGACAGTAGCAGATCCTACACGACTTTGATTTTGAGGCATCTGAGTGAACTAGCAGGAAGTAAGTGTTGAGCTGGTTTTTTTTTTTTTTTTTATGTAAACCCCAAACATGAGAGGCATTAGAACCTATAGTACTTAGTACTGTGCTTGGGTAGGAGGTTGAGAAGACGAAAGAAGATATTTGTTGACATTGGACTTGAACTTCTGTAGACTGTAATTTTCAGGAAATACGTATGAAGGAAGGTTGTTCCAGAAAACAGCAGTTCAATGAATAAACGAGGAAGATGAAAAGTTGGTCCTGTGAGTTTGAAGTTGGACAGTAAATGGATGTTGGCTGGTGACGGCATTTGTTCGGACTGTTTTGAAAGAGAGAACGGGAATTATAGAAGCTAATTCAGAAGAACAGTGCTCATGGAAGTATCTGTAGAAGAGGCATGCAGCAGAAACAGTACGTCTGTGAGTCAGCAAGTGGAGAGACTCTGTTAGAGATCAATCATTAATTAACCTAACTGCCCTCTTCTAAATGGAATCAAGAAGCCTGAGAGAGGTTTTGGGGGCACCACCCCAAATGTGGGAACAATATTCCATGGCAGGGCGGATTTGCAATTTATACAGAGTGAGCAGCTGTTTGGAAGAAAAGTAACGCCGAGAGCCAAAGAGAAAAACAAGTTTTTTGGATGCAGAGAAAGCAATATTTGTAATGTGCTTGTGCCAAGAGAGATTAGAAGTCAGGGTAATCCCCAAAAGAGATATATCATTTTGCCTAGAAATTGGAGTGTCACCAAAGATAAGTACAAAAGCAGAAGAATCCTTTTTGCGATATATAAGACAAGACTGAGTTTTAGAAAGATTCAAATCAACTAAGTTATCTTTGCCCCAATGGAGAATTACCTGGAGGTCAGCATTTAAGGAATTGGTAGCAGATATTCGAGAAGTTGAAGCTAATTGAGCAGGGCAAGGTTTCTCAAAATGGAATGCAATGTGCTATCATCGGCAAAACTATGGATAGGATTTCCAGTCAGTGGAAGAAGATCATTAACATATACAAGAGGAAAAGAGTGGGGGAAAGAACTGAGCCTTGGGGGACACCGGCATTAGTGGAGAAGCTAGAAGAAAGAGAGCCATCTACCATCACCCTCAGTGAGCGATAAGAGAGAAAACTGGATAACCAATTACTAAAAACAGTTGGCAAACCATAAGATGGAAGCTTGTTTAGGAGACCTTTATGCCAAACACGATCAAAAGCCTTTGAGATGTCAAGAGCAACTACTTGTGTTCCACCAAACCTTTCCATTGAATTAGTCCATAAATGGGTAACATAAGCCAGAATATCACCAGTGGATCGACATTGACGGAATCCATAGTGGCGATCGCTGATCAGACGGAAGGTTTCTAGGTAGTTTAAGAGTTGGCGGTTAATTGATTTCTCCATTACTTTAGAAAGAGTAGAAGTAATTGCAATGGGACGATAATTGGATGGGAGGGATTTGTCACCCTTTTTAGGAACTAGCTGGATATGAGCAAATTTCCAAGCAGAAGGAAAAACACCTTTGGAATAAGAAAGTGAATAAAGGTGGCATAGAATAGGAGTAAGTTCAGGAGCACAGGTTTTGAGAACAAGTGGAGAAATACTATCGGGACCTGGAGCTTTCTTAGCATCAAGATTCATCAAAATCCTTCTGACATCCTTTTGACGGAAGACCACAAGAGGCATTGAATGGAGCATGTTGGGAATGGTGGGAGGTGTTTTACCAAGATCATTAATATATGAGTTGGAAGAAAAATGGGATGCTAGCAGGTCAGCTTTATCCTTGGCTGAAGTGACAACAGAACCATCTGGTTTGGACAGAGATGGGATCAGAGATGGGCAAAAGTTGCGGCCAATAGCTTTAGCAAGGGACCAGATTGCTCAGCTACCATTAGGGCAAGAAGCAAGTTTTCTACTCTTAGCCTGTTCAAACTCTAGTTTGGGCTGATTAATAACTGCTTTACAATTGTTGCGAGAGCTTTGATGTAGGCAGAAAATGAAACTGAAGAATTAGAAACAAGCCAATTACGATATGCAACATTCTTCTCTTGAACAGCCTTAGCACATATATTGGAAAACCAAGGTTTAGATAAAGGACGAAATTTTAAAGTGGAGTGTGGGATAAAGGATTCCATTCCTGCAAGAATAATTTCACTGACACGATCTGAGCAAATGTTGACTTCAGAAGTTTTGAAACAGTAATCCGACCAAGGAAAAGAAGAAAAGAAATCTCGCAGATCATCCCATTCTGCATTCTTGTAATGCCAAACAACACGAGGTTGGGAATAGCCACGAGATAATGGCTCCATTGGAGAAGAGACAATCACCAAGTTGTGATCTGAAGTGCTTAAAGGACCTCTCACTTCGACCGTGTACTTAGAAGGGTTGTTTGTGAGAAAAATATCAAGCGTGTTGGCTGTATGATTAGGATTGTCCGGTATTCTTGTAGGTAAATGAACAATCTGTGCAAGGTCATTAGTAATTGCAAAAGCCTCAGCATCTCGACCAGCTGGGTCGGTGTGACTAGAAAAAGGAAGCCAGCTGGAGTTATGAACATTAAAATCACCAAGGAAAATTACCTCACTGTTAGAAAAGTTGTAAAGAGAGGAAGTCAAAAAGCTCCAAGTGATTAGTGGAGTTGGGAGAACGGTAGAGACAACAGATGAATTTGACACAATGAGGTAGAAAGATTTTAAGCCAGAGAAGATCAAAGAGAGTAAATTCCAAATTGCCAAGTCTCTGACAGGGAATATCAGAACGGACATATGCACAAGTACCACCTTTGAGGTGAAAGGAATCATACAGCGAATAATTTGGGCATCTGTGATGACCTGTAGTTGAATCAACTGATAACTGAGATTCTGTTAGTAAAAGTACATGGGGTTTGGCAGACTGCAAGTGAAAATGGATATTGTTGAGATTAGAATTGAGACCACGTATATTTGTGAAATGAATTAGGAAGTGCTTGGGAGGTTTAGATCTTTTTGATTAGTGTTCTCAGTAGAGCTGCAAGTAGACAGAAAATGGAGTACAGCCACTCCCTGGCTTACGTAATACTCAACTTACGGAAATTTGACTTTACGTGAGTTTTTGCTGGCTGGGACAAACTTAAAAAATCGTGGAAGCATATTTTGCATCCCGTAGGAATAAATGGAGGTATTGTGAAAATATCGTAATGTGAACCCAATAAGACATTGTTTTTTTGGTAATTCGTTCCAAGACCTTGGAAGTTGAAATTTTCGCTATATAACTAAGCCATTTATCTCTCTAAAAGGTCGTTTTTATAATGGAAATTGCACTACACTTTCATCGTTATCCTATGTTCCATTATAAGAATCAATTTTGAATGCCTTTGTGATATTTTTCAAAAACACATTTCTGGAGGTCATGACCATAAAACAATAAAAAAAAATTTGTATTTTCTGGTTTATTGGGTTTTTCTGTTAGCAAAATCTATTATAAATGAGTAGTAAAGAGTGTCAAGAAATTAGTTGCCAACTCAGTGTTCTGATGGGCAACTATGAGAGCATGAGGTGTAGGGTAAATGCCCTTGAAGAAATTAATATGAGGGGCCCCACAAGCTCTCAGCTGTCCAGCTCAACGACAGAGCTCACTCCTGTACATCAGGCAAAACAGAGGCCATCTCCAAGCTAGAATGCGCTGGTCCCAAAGGAACTAGTTATTGTTGGTCACTCTATTGTCAGGGAGACAGGGAATATACTATGCAAGAAGGATAGGTGGAACAGAACCAGGGTATGTCTGCCAGGGACCCTGGTCTTGTTCTCAACAAATACAGGTCATTGTTGAAAAAAAGTCGTGGGTTAGGGTTGAATGTGAAAGTGTCTGCAATTTCCAGGCTGCTGCTCATTCTAATAGAATGAGCAGCAGCCTGGAAAGCAAGGTAATGTAGATTTCCAGGACTGCCGGGAGTCATAGTGGAACAAGTAAATATGTGGGCTGTGTTAGGGTAACTAAGAGTAGGAACAGGTGCATATATACTTGCATGTACACCAATGCTGGGAGTATAGGTTATAAATTTGATGAGCTTGAAGTATAGTCAAGACATCAAAGGCAGATATTTTTGGGATATCAGAGACGTGGTGTCACACTGATATAAGCAGTGCAGAATTGGAATTTTAAGGAGTACAATGTGTACAGGAAGGATAGACAGGACAGGAAGGGAGGAGGGGTTATGCTGTTAGTTAAGAAACACATAAAATCTAAGGGAGTGCATCCAATTGATGTTGGTGGACAATGCAGTGTTCAGTCTGTTTGGTGTGAAATAAGCACTGGCAAAGTAAAAATGAGAGCAGGTGTGTGTGTTATAGGCCTAATGAGTATAATGAGCAATTGTGTAGAGAAATAGTGGGGCAGTAAATCATAATGTCTTATAATGGTGGATTTATTGGATGACTGTTTTCTACAGCAACATGTTGGAGAAGCAACCAGAGGGAGTAATACTTTTGATCTGATTATCAGCAGTGATTATTCATGCATTAAGAATCTGCAGATAAAGGAACCACTGGGTGATAGTGATCACAATGTAGTGATGTGGGAATTACTTAAAGATGTAACTACCATCAAGGCTAAAGGGAAGGACCTTTGCTTTCGTAAAGGTGACTACAATGGTCTCAGACAGTTTTTAAATTCTGTACAGTGGGATCAACTGATGATGTTACCAATGTTGAATTCATTCTAAATGGGAAGCCTTCAGGGACTTAATTTTGGAGGCTACTAGGCTTTTCATTCCAACTAAGAAATACTGTTCGAGGTTTAGGACTAAATGGATGTCAGATGAATTAATGTGGCTCTTGGCACAGAAGAAGAATGTATGGGATGCATATAAAGTATCAGGTGACACAGAAGACTATGGGAGGTTTAAACTTGTCTGTAATTAAGTCACAAAGAAGGTTAGGCAGGCAAAGGCAGATTACGAGAAATCTTTGGCAAAGGATGCAAAGGAAAACAGCAAAGAGTTTTTTACTTATGTAAACTCTAGAGGGAAAGGGATGAAGATTGGACCACTTAATATAATGATGGGTTGACTATTGATGATCATGCTCAGGCAGTTGATAAACTGAATGAGTATTTTGCCTTTACATTCACACATGAGGAGTCATTCAATGAGGGGAGTGCCAGAAGTTTATCAAATGCTAACAGGTAGCTAAGTGATTTTGTAATAACTGAGAGCAAAGTGGAGGAGAAATTGTTGAAGTTAAACATAAGGAAGGCACCTGAGGTGGATGAGATCTATCCAGTTATATTAAAGGAGCCAGCAAAGGAAGTAAGCAAACCCTTAGCTATAATTATGAGAGCTTCCTTGGACTCGGGAGGTCCCCATGGACTGAAGGTGTGCAAATGTATCGCCAATTCACAAAGAGGGTTCAAAAGGTGACACATAGTAGTAGTAGTAGTAGTAGTGGCACTTGATGCAAGAAAGCAAGTGTAGGAGCTTATGCAGCATCAGCCAAAAAAAAAAAAAAAATCACACCATACCCTCCAATTGCCTGTCCAGTTCCTCCTTAAATTTATTTAACCTATCAACTTCCACAACGACAGATGGAAGTTTGTTCCAGCAATTAACCACCTGCTGGCTAAAGGCAAATTTCCGCACATCTATTCTACATCTATCCTTTCTTAATTTGAACTTATGTCCCCGTAGGTTCGTATTCTGAACAAGTGGGAGGATCCCATCAGAATTCAGCGTGCTCAACCCATTCAAGGACTTATAGACCTCAATCAGATCACCGCGCAGGTGCGTAGTCTCCAGCCACTGCAATTTGCAGAACTTAAGCCTCTCTTGGTAAGAGGATCCCTTCATTCCCCTCACCAATCGTGTTGCTCTTCTCTGTACACGCTCAAGCAAATCTACATCCTTCCTAAAATGAGGCCTCCAGACCTGTACGCAGTACTCAAGGCGTGGCCTGACCATTGCCTTATACAGAGGGACAATCACCTCCTTTTCCCTGCTAGCAAAATTCCTATATATCATTGACAAAACCCCATGACCTGCCCTAGCAGCCTGTCTACATTGCTCAGAAAACTTCATATCTGACTGCACAATTACTCCCAGGTCTTTTTCATTTTCTACCACCTTAAGTGTAGTACCACACAGTTGGTACGTTTCTCTGGGGTTACTTCTACCCATATGCAGTACTTTGCATTTGTCAAGGTTAAACTTCAGTTGCCACTTCTTAGCCCATCTGCCCAAATTATCTAGATCCTGTTGCAGTAGCACACTGCCATTACTGCCATTAACAACCCTGCCAACCTTCGTGTCATCTGCAAACTTCGACATTAAGCCTGATATACCTTCATCAATATCATTGATAAATATACAAAACAGCAGTGGACCCAACACCGAACCCTGTGGGACTCCACTAATAACATTAGTCCACGAAGAGCAGCACCCATTGATTACCACCCTCTGTCTTCTCCCACTTAACCATCCTTTTATCCATTGTAGCAACTTACCCTTAATACCATTCTGCTCCAATTTGTACAGTAGTCTTCCATGCGCAACAGTGTCAAAAGCTTTCCTGAAATCCAAGTATATGATATCAAAATTATTTTTTGCATCCAGTTCCTTTGTGACCACATCATAATAACCAATCAAATTTGTCAGACAAGACTTTCCCTTAACAAACCCATGCTGTGTCTGAATTATTGCTGCAGTCTTGTCTAGATGATCCTGCAATACATCTTTAACCAGTGACTCCATTATTTTACCCGGAACAGAAGTTAAACTAACTGGTCTGTAATTATTCGTGTCACCCTTCGAACCTCCTTTGTGAATTGGGGATACATTTGCACATCTCCAGTCCGTGGGAACCTCCCCTGAATCCAAGGATGCTCTCATAATTATGGCTAAGGGTTTGCTTAGTTGCTTTGCCGCCTCCTTTAATATAACTGGATAGATCCCATCCGCCCCAGGTGCCTTTCTTATGTTTAACTTCAACAATTTCTCCTCCACTTTGCTCTCAGTTATTACAAAATCATTAAGCACACTGCTACAATTTGATAACCTTCTTCCATTTTCATACTGTAATGATTCCTCACGTGTGAATGTAGATGCAAAATACTCATTCAGTTTGTTTGCTATCTGAGCAGGATCATCAACAGTCGAACCATCGATGTCAAGTGGACCAATCATATTCAGCCCCTTCCTTTTAGAGTTTATATAAGTAAAGAAATCCTTGCTGTTTTTCTTAGCATCTTTTGCCAAAGATTTCTCGTAATCCGCCTTTGCCTGCCGAACCTCCTTTGTAACCTGATTACAGACTAGCTTATATCTGCTACAGGCTTCTGCGTCGCCTGATAATTTATATGCATCCCATGCATTTTTCTTCTCTGTCACGAGTCTCATTAGTTCATTTGATAACCATTTAGGCCTAAACCTTGAACAATATTTCTTCATCGGTATGAAAAGTCTAGTAGCTTCCACGATTAATTCCTTGAATGCTTCCCACTTAGAATTTACTGTTTGTAACATCGTCAGTCGATCCCACTGTACAGAATTTAAAAACTGTCTGAGACCACTGTACTCACCTTTACGGAAGCAAAAACCCTTTCCTTTACCCCTGACGGTAGTTACCTCTTTGAGTAAATCCCACTTCAGCACACTGTGATCACTGCCACCTAGTGGTTCCTTTATCTGCAAATTCTTAATACACGAATGATCACTGCTGATAACCAGATCAAGAGTATTACTTTCTCTGGTTGCCTCTCGAACATGCTGCTGCAGAAAACAATCATCCAATAAATCCACAAAAGTCTGACTAGTGTGTGAGTGACCAACCCACAAGTTCCAGTCAATATCTGGGAAGTTAAAATCCCCCATTATAAGACATTCTGATTTACTGGCCCACTCTATTTCTCTGTACAATTGTTCATTGTACTCATTCGAGTCATTAGGCCTATAACACACTCCTACTCATGTTAGTTTAACTTGTGTTCCAGGGAAAATAATGGAATCACTCGTCAAAGAAGCATTGCAGGATCATCTAGACAAGGTGGTAGTAATAGTTAAGACCCAGCATGGGTTTGTTAAACGTTTGTTAAATTGTTGTTGACCAATTTGATTGGATACTATGATGTGGTCACAAAGGAACTGAATGCCAAAAATAATTTTGATATCACATACTTGGATTTCAGGAAAGCTTTTGATACTGTTGCACATGGGAGACTGCTGCACAAATTGGAGAGGTATGGCATTAAGGGTAAGTTGCTAGTGTGGATAAAGGGATGGTTGAGTGGGAGATTACAGAGAGTGGTAATCAATGGACACTGCTCTTCATGGACAAATGTTGTTAGTGGAGTTAGGGTTTGGTGTTGGTCCCATTGTTGTTTTATATTTATCAATGATATATCAGGTTTAATGTCCAAATTTGCAGATGATACAAAGGTTGGCAGGGTTGTTAACGACAGTAAAGACAGTATGCTACTGGATCTAGATAAGTCGGGAAAATGGGCTGAGAAGTGGCAACTGAAGTTTAACATTGACAAATGCAAAATACTGCTTGCGGGTAGCGATAACGTACCAACTGTGTGGTACTACACTCAGGGAAGTGGAAAGTGAAAAAGACTTGGGGGTAATTGTGCAGTTAAATATGAAGTTCGCAGAGTAGTGCAGATGGACTGCCAGGGCAGGTCAATGGAGTCTTGTCAATGATATAAAGGAATTTTGCTAGCAGGGACATGGAGGTGATTATCCCATTATACAAGGCAATGGTCAGGCTGTACCTAGAGTACTGTGTACAGGTCTGGAGACCTCATTTTAGGAAGAATGTGGAGTTGCTAGAACAAGTATAAAGAAGGGCAACAAGATTGGTGAAGGGAACAAATTGGTGCTCTTACCAAGAAAATCTTATGTTCTGCAAATTGCAGCTCCTGGAGGGTAGGCACCTGCGAGGTGATCTGATTGAGGTGTATAAGGCCTTGAGTGGGTTGAGCAAGCTGAAAGCTTGCTCAACCCATTCAAGGCCTTATACACTTTAATCAATGAGATTCTTGATCAGACTAAGAACTTGAGGTTACACAGTTTCAAATTGAGGAAAGATAGTTGTAGAATCGATGTGCAGAAATTTGCCTTTAGCCAGTGGGTAGTTGATTGGTGGAAGAGGCTTCCATCTTTTGTTGTGGAAGCTAATAGCCTAAATAAATTTAAGGCTGAGCTGGACAGGCATTTGGAACGAATGGAGCGGTGAAATGGGTGATTTTTTTTTTTTTTTTTTTTTTTGCCAATGCTTCATAAACTTGCTTTCTTGCATCATATGCCTTTGCTAATGCTAAACTCGATCTTATTACATTTGTGATAATACCGATAACTGGAATTCTGTGGGTTTTTACGCTACGGTATTATGGTGAAATGAGTTTCCCTTCACTGAAATCTTCAAACATATAAAAAACATACATAAATTTTCAGAATCTTCTCTTCATTCCTATTTACTTATTACAATGGTGATGGGAAAGGAACCAACAGAAAGTACAAGTGCTAGCAAACGAAACAAAATTGATTTAGAAATGAAGATGATTAATTAAGAATTACAAAGCAGGTCAAAGTTTGTCATCTATTGCACGGAATTAGCACTTTCCGGTTTATATTGGGCTTTTCAGTTTGCAATTTTAACAATTTTATTGTAATTTAACAATTTGCACTTTTCAATTTATTGGGCTTTTCTGTTAGTGCAATCAGTTATAAATGGGTAGGAAACTCTTATATTACTGCATTTGCAAAAATACCAATAGCTGGAATTGTGTGGGTTTTTATGTTATTTTGATGAAATGTGTTTTTCCTTCACTGCAATCTTCAATCATATGAAAAACAAATAAATTTTCAGAATCTTCTCTTCATTCCTTTTCTTCGTAAACTTGTTACTCTGCACATATCTTGATAGTTGCAATCTCACTTGCGTGTACAGTCAGTCCTCGTATAACACGTGTTTACACTACACGAATTTGATCATACACGATTTATAAATAGGGGAACGATATCTTATATAACACGAACTGAATTCGCTTATGCACGATTTGCCTTTGTGTTTACAAGAAATGGCAGTCGAATGCAGAATCACCCCAACCGAACGCAACACGATAGGAAAGAGAAGATTCTAAAAATGTATTTATGTTTTTTATATCAGTGAAGGGGGAACACATTTCACCATAATAACGTAAAAACCAACAGAATTCCAGCTATGGATATAATCGCAAATGCAATTAGATCGAGTTTACTACCAGTTTATAACAGATTCCACTAGCAGGAACGCAACTGGAAATTGTTATTGTTTTATGGTAGTAACCCCTAGAAATGTGCTTTAGTAAAATGTGAGGTGTTAATAGTGTATCTCTGCCTTTACAGTGTTGTTTATTCAGTTGCTACACACACGCAGCTTTGTTTATGTGTATCAAGTGTGCCTCCTCGTTTTGTAATTGTGCTTTATTCCCTAAAAATGAGTAAAATACTTAAAAAGGTGTGAAAAGGAAGCATCCTGGTGATGACACTGCAGATTCAGAGAGAAAAATAAAAGCAATATCGATAAACAGAGGTGGACTGGGTCAAAAATTCTTACCCGGGAAAATTTATAGTGGCCTCATACTATGGTTTATGCCAAAATCACACCGGCCTCTGGCCCACCGGGGTTTCCCTGGTAGGTAAGCCTTATGGCCAGTCCGCCTCTGTCGATAGAGAAAAAATATGAAATTGTGTAATGCTTTGAGCGAAATGAAAGACCATGTGATATTGCACGTGCTACAGACCTAAATGAGGCAACGCCGAGAATTACAAAGAATGCAGAGAAAATAATATCTTATTAAAATAATTTCTAATTAAAATCCATTAGAAATCCAAAGAATTGGAAGAGATGGAATGGCTGTTATCTGTTTGGATAGAAAATCAAACAAAAAACAAGTTTGCTTATGATAGAAGCAAAAGAATTAGCAATATTTTATTACGTAATAGTCATAATAAAATATGTATTTTATTACGATTATTTATTGTGTTTGGTAATGTTTTGCTTACAAATGTGTGTTCAATCTTGGGTGGTTGGCACCTAACCATATTTTTCCCATAGGGCCTGTTGTTTATATTGAACGATTTTGCATTGCACGAAGGTTTCTAGGAACACAACTATCATGCTATATGAGGACTGACTGTATCGTGTTAGTTAGTTGCAATTTGTGCGTGCCGTTAAAAAATGCTTATGCATGCTATCGTGAAATTTATAAAGAAAAGAGATCTTGGAAACAAATGCCTCTTCAAGCATTTCTGAAGAAGACTACTCCTTGTGCTTCCAATGAGTGCCAAGCCAACAATGAGTGATCAACAAGTGTGCATTTAGTTGATAATGAAGAATAAACATTCTTTAACGTTTGTAAGTCAGAAATAATTTCTTTAAATTATAATTTGCATGATTTTACAGGCTATGTTTTTATTTCTTTGGATAAATCAATCATTGTTTAGACATTATTAATTAATTAATTGTTGAGAATGTAACTCCTGTTTTCAACATTATGTCTATAGGAAGGAAATAAATTCCCACTTTACGAGCACATACGCTAAGAACGAATCGCGAACTACCTATATAGATAAGAGGGGTTTAAGCAGGATTAATGAAGTAGAGCCTATTCAGAGGTTATTTAGTATGTAAAGTTTATTTTCATAAGTTTTTTTTCCTGTAATAGTTTGATTTTTTTAATATTATAAATATAATTTTTTGACTGTTTCTTTTATTAATAATTAATACATTTTATAATGGTTATTACAAGATCTGTCTTGAACACTTTGTCAGACAATACCACGATTCATACAGAAATAGCCAACAGTGATTTCCACGTGAGCCACGATTTTATCCTTCGCAGAACCTGTGGCCTGTATTCCAAGGTTAATCTAGTGGATAATTCTAGCTCACTTGGAGATTATTTTCTTTGTCACCGTTGTAAGGAGTGCTCTGGTCTTAAGTTAAAATTTGGTGCAATGAATCACTGAAAAAACAGGTGCTTGCCCTCAAAAATGTATCTGGGAGCTCATCAGGGACTCAAGACTGTAGTAACCCACCAAGTGATGCACTCTCGATTCGGGCCCTAGAACAGAATAACCAAGTACAAACTACTCTGGTTCAAAAGGACTTTAATTTTATTAGGAGACTCCATTGTCAGGGATAAAGAAAATATTTTTTGTAATAAGGATAGGTGGACTAAAACCAGGGTATGTTTACTGGGAGCAACTATTACTGATGTCACCAACAGACTTTCAGATTTTTAGAGGGGTAAAGAGAATATTATTATTCATGTGGGGACTAATGACATTAAGCATACACGATGTGATGATTTGTTAAACAAATATAAGACCATGCTGAAGAAATGCCACAATGTCTACGTGTGTCTGCAATTCTGTCTAGGCACGACGGAGGGATTATATGCTGAAAGCCTTGTGGATTAACTCAAGACTTGAAAGACTTTGCAAGGCTTTTGTGGGGGGGGGGGACATTTCTATCAGCTTGGCCTGCACTTCTAGGTAGTAGGAATCTGTTTTGTGTAGAGGAATACATTGAAACAAAGGTGGTGCAAGAGTTTTTGCCAGTATTATTGAAAATACCTTAAAGGTTTAGGGAATTGCTAGTTTGGGGGACAAGATTGTATTTTCTTCAGCTTTCCTAAGCATTTCTGGACATTCTGAGTGGCTTATTAGAAGAAAGTCTATATTGGTTCATGGTGTGACATGTCTCTGTAGTGTGTTTTTATGTTGAAAGTATGACAGTTTATTCTAAACCTGCTTTGCTCTTCATGCTGTTTCAGAGCAATTACCATTATAAGGCTTTTCTTTATTGAAGCATTTATATTTGTTGTGCTATTGTAAGCGAGCTAAGAGGGGTCTTAAGAAGGATTAATAAGGAAGTTGGTTTTGTGTAGGTAGCAGGTAGGTTTTTTGTGTTTTTAATTCTATGGGACCAACTGCATAGAATATAAAAACAGTTACAAACATCATATTCTAAAAGGAAAAGCAGTCAGAGAAATATTTTAAAAGCTGCTAGGCTTTTTACCAGTTAAGAGAAACTGTTCAAGGCTTAGACCTAAATGGATGTCAGATGAACTGATAAGACATCTAGGAAAGGCAGAAAAGAAATATGAATGGGATGCATATAAATTTTCACATGATACAAAATCCTATAATAGATATAAACTAGTCTACAATAAACCTACAAAGGAGGTTATGCAGGCTAAGGCTAAGGCAGGTTACATGAGTTCTCTGACAAAGAATGCAAAGAAAAGCAGCAAAGACTTTACTTATATAAACACTAGAAGGATGGAGATGAACCATATTGGTCTACTAAATATGAATGGTTTAACTGTTGATGATCTTGCTCAGGTTGCTGACAAACTGAATAGGTATTTTCCATTTACATTCGCACATGAAGAATTTTTTAGGGATGGGGAATGACAAGTTTTTTGGATTTTAAGAGGGAGCTAAATGATTTCATGATAGCTGCATGGAAAGTGGAAGAGAAATTGTTGATGATAAATGTGAAAAGGCACCTGTGGTGGTGGTGATCTATCTTATATTAAAGGAGGTAGAAAAAAGAAGTAAGCTAACCTTTTAGCCATAATTATACACACTTGGATTTGGGGGAGGTCTTATGGAACTGGAGATGTGTGAATATATCCCTTCACAAAGGGGGTGTGGCGGCTTCAAAAGGTGATATCAGTCATTACTTGTGGAATTTGCAGAATCTCAAGGAATGTTAGTAATGAACACTTTTTTCAAGAAAAGGATGAACAGAAAGTGGACATGGAAGAGACCAAATTGATTAATAACTAATGAAATCATCTTCATCTTTACTAACAGAAGATATATCGTGATTAATGTTATCATCCTTAACAAGGTAAATGGTGGAACTGATCACAGAATGGTAAAATGCACACTTGATATGGATGTACGAAAAGAAAGGAAAAAGCTGACTTGAGTAAAGAATACGAAGGTCTTTGAGATAACAGAAGAGAAGAAAAAGCAGTTTGTACTGGAACTTAGAACAAGTTTGAGCTTCTGCAGACCATTCAGGTCCAAGACATTGAAGAGGAATACTACAACTTTCTGAAAGTGATAAAGCCCAAGAAACCTATAGGTAAAAAGAAATCCAAAGAAGAAAAATTAGTTAAGAAACACTTGTCATGATGAACCGAAGATGACACATCAAGAGCAAGATGAACACCGACAAGGACAAAATTGAGTATACTGAGTTATGCAAAGCAATTAGAAAGAGATTCAGAGAGGATATAAGAATATTTAACACAAGAAAAGTAGAACAAGCATTAAAGGGAAATAAAGGACTTAAATCAGCAGCCATGAGCAGTAATACAGAAAGACAAATGATACTGAAACTGAAGAATATTGATGGTGTACTTATGGTGCAGAGAAAGCATAATTCAAATAGCATAAGACTACTATAAAGAATTATACAAGGAGCAAGGGAATGATGCCAGCAGTGAGGAAGATGGATCACAAATTAGTAACACATATGACATACCCAATGTCCTTCCTGATGAGGTAGAATATGCGTTGAAGAAAATAAAGAATCTGAAAGCCCCGGGGAGAAAATGAAGTTACTGTAGAGTTGTTAAAATTGGGAGGAAGAGACATGACACAGAAACTGGCAAGGCTCTTCACAAAATGCATTAGAAAAGGCATAACACCTAAGGAGTGGAATGATGCAATCATAGTTTTGCTGCATAAGAAAGAAGATTAATCAGAAATTGGAAATTATAAACCAATTTGCTTGTTATCACACATCTACAAGTTGTTCACAAGGGTCATTACTAACAGATTAGAAAGAATACTTGATGAGAATCAACTGAAAGAGGTAGGTAGGTAGGATTCTCAACTATGAATCATCTTCACATAATATCACAGCTAATGTAGAAAGCAAATGAATATAAAACACCATTATGCCTGGCATTTGTGCGTTATGAAAAGGAATTTGATTCCATACAACATAAGGCAATGTTTTGGGCACTGGAAAGACAAGGCATCGATACCCCATATATTATGATTTTGAAAAAAATATATGACAATGCTACCTCCTTTATTAGACTAAACAAAGGCAGTAGCAAATTTAAAATTGAGAAAGGAGTTCAACAAGGAGACAATATCTCTGAAGTTGTTTACTGCTGCCCTTGAGGAAGCTTTCAGAAGATTAGACTAGTCGCAGAAAGGAGTCAATGTGAATGGAGAGTACCTAAACCATTTACGATTTGCAGATGACATTGTGGTCATAAGCCATGATTCCAAAGAATTAGAGGAAAATATTAATCAGTTATGCACAGTTAGTAAGGATTTTGGATTAAAGATGAATATGGCTAAAACAAAAGTAATGATGAACAAGTATGCCACAGAAAGGGATATAATCATTGAAGGAGCAGTAATTGAAAAGGTGTATTTATATACTTATCTGGGACAAGTTATTAGCTGTAATAATGATAAATGGCTGGAAGTCAAGAGAAGAATAAATTTTGGATGGATGACATTCAGGAAATATAGTCACATACTGAGGAGCAATATCTCAATTTGTCTGAAACGTAAAATAATAAACCAGTGTATATTCCCCACCATGACTTATGGAAGTGAAACTTGGACACTCAACAAAAGAATGGAAGAGAAGTTGAGAACTACACAGTGAAGAATGGAACTGGGCAGGATGGCTGAAAACAGTAATCAAGATTGCAACAACATCTAGAAAAATTAGGTAGCTGGATTAAGTCCTTGATGCTGTTGCAGACATTCTCTCACATATGCCAAGCTGTGCTTGCTACCTGGGAGTCTAAAACAGTGATGGAACTGATATTCAGGTGACACTAAAGTCAAGTGGACCTAATTTTGGCAAAGTCCGGTCAGTCTGTAACAGCTTAATCTTCTGCTTGCACCTTCATGATGGTGGGATTGTTGTTAACCATGGGTATAAACCCCATGTTCAAGTCCTGAAATATGGCACCTAGCACACTGTAGGTGACTGTAGGTACCCAGGTGTGAACCAGTGTAAGCAGGGGTTGAGGTGTGGCACCCACACCACAAGGAGGAATGCCACCTCCTTGTTACCTAACTATACTAGGTGATAAATGACTCTCATCAACTGGTGCCTTACCACCACTGTGCTTATTGGAGGCTCGAAGTGGTAAAACCCATGTTCAGTCTCCCTAGAAAAGCTCCAGTAACACCCCCCCATCTATTCCATCATGCAGTATGATCGTCTTTTTTAGGTTATGATGGACATCATGGCGAAATCCAATTTCATTACATTTTGAGGGTAGAGCTCTAAAACAGTGTTTGCAGCTGCTAGATAGTCCACCAGACTGAACACCTTGTTAACTCTAGAAAGTAACTGGATCAGCTAGTGTGTAATCTATCTGCCTCTACTGTGGCAGATAGTGACTGGAGGGAGTCTGATTAGTGTGTATGTAGAGAGGCATTGTCTAGGCCATGTTAAGTCAAGCAGCTGGGTGTATTCTTGTTGTGTGTATTCCATATCCAAAAATTTTATAACTTTATACAACATGTCCTCCTTACCTTTTTTTTTATTACCAAATACATCATGAATAGACAAATAATAGAGAAAAAAGATCTAAACCTCCCAAACACTTCCTTGTTCATTTCACAAATATATGTGGTCTCAGAGTCAATCTCAGTGATGTCCATTTCCACTTACAATCTGCCGAGCTCCACTTACTTTTTCTGTCAGAATCGTGATTATCAGGTTTTTTTTTTTTTTTTTTTTTTATGTGAACCCCAAACATGAGAGGTATTAGAACGTAGCTGAGTGGTCAGGAGCGGGAATGCAGTAGCACGCGCTCTTTGAGTAGACTGGGGTTCAAGCCCCTGACTGCTGAATACGGTCGATCTGCCAACCTGCACTGGACCAGCGTGGCAGATTATGGTCTATTTCCCTCAGCATGAATTGTTGAAGAGGCTTCCATCCTGCAGTGGGTTGATAATGGCTGCACTTTACTTTACTTTTTTACCGTGCTTGGGTTGGAGGTTGAGAAAGAAGATATTTGTTGACATTGGACTTGAACTTCTGTAGATTGTAATTTTCAGGAAATACGTATGAAGGAAGGTTGTTCCAGAAAACGGCAGTTGAATGAATAAATGAGGAAGATGAAAAGTTGGTTCTGTGGGTTTGAAGTTGGACAGTAAATGGATGTTGGCTGGTGGCGGCACGTGTTCAGACTGTTTTGAAAGAGAGAGCGGGAATTATAGAAGCCAATTCAGAAGAACAGTGCCCATGGAAGTATCTGTAGAAGAGGGATTATAGAAGCCAATTCAGAAGAACAGTGCCCATGGAAGTATCTGTAGAAGAGGCATGCAGCAGAAAAAGTACATCTATGAGGAAGCGAGTGGAGAGATTCTGTTAGAGATGAATCATTAATTAACCTAACTGTCCTCTTCTGAATGGAATCAAGAAGCCTGAGAGAGGTTTTGGGGGCACCACCCCAGATGTGGGAACAATATTCCAAGGCGGGGCGGATTTGCGATTTATACAGTGAGCAGATGTTTGGAAGAAAAGTAACGCCGAGAGCGAAAGAGGAAACCAAGTTTTTTAGATGCAGAGGAAGCAATATTTGTAATGTGCTTGTGCCAAGAGAGATTAGAAGTCAGGGTAATCCCCAAAAGAGATATATCATTTTGCCTAGAAATCGGAGTGTCACTAAAGATAAGCATAGGAGCAGAAGAATCCTTTTTGAGAGAAAAAAGACAAGACTGAGTTTTAGAAGGGTTGAAATCAACTAAGTTGTCTTTGCCCCACTGGAGAATTACCTGAAGATCGGCATTTAAGGAATTGGTAGCAGATTTTCGAGAAGTTGAAGCTGATTGAGCTGGACAAGGTTTCTCAAAATGGAAAGTGGAATGCATTGTGCTATCATCGACAAAACTATGGATAGGATTTCCAGTCAATGGAAGAAGGTCATTAATATACAAGAGGAAAAGAGTGGGGGAAAGAACTGAACTGAACCTTGGAGGACACTGGCATTAGTGGAGAAGTTAGAAGACAGAGAGCCATCTACCATCACCCTCAGTGAGCGATAAGAAAGAAAACTGGATAACCAATTAATAAAAACAGTTGGCAAACCATAAGATGGAAGCTTGTTTAGGAAACCTTTATGCCAAACACGATCAAAAGCCTTTGAGATGTCAAGAGCAACTACTTGTGTTTCACCGAACCTTTCCATTGAATTAGTCCATAAATGGGTAACATAAGCCAGAATATCACCAGTGGATCGACACTGACGGAATCCATACTGGGGATCGTTGATCAGACGGAAGGTTTCTAGGTAGTTTAAGAGTTGGTGGTTAATTGATTTCTCCCTTACTTTAGAAAGAGTAGAAGTAATTGCAATGGGACGATAATTGGATGGGAAGGATTTGTCACCCTTTTTAGGAACTGGCTGGATATGAGCAAATTTCCAAGCAGAAGGAAAAACACCTTTGGAATAAGAAAGTGAAAAAAGGCGGCAAAGAATAGAAGTAAGTTCAGGAGCACAGGTTTTGAGAACAAGTGGAGAAACACCATCAGGACCTAGAGCTTTCTTAACATCAAGATTAATCAAAATCCTTCTGATATCCTTTTGACGGAAGACCACAGGAGGCATTGAATGGAGTGTGTTGGGAATGGTGGGAGGTGTTTTACCAAGATCATTAATACATGAGCTGGAAGAAAAATGGGATGCTAGCAGGTCAGCTTTATCCTTGACTGAAGTGACAACAGAACCATCTGGTTTGGACAGAGGTGGGAGCAGAGATGGGCAAAAGTTGCGGCCAATAGCTTTGGCAAGAGACCAAAATGCTCAGCTACCATTAGGGCAAGAAGCAAGTTTTCTACTCTTAGTCTGTTCAAACTCTAGTTTGGACTGATTAATAACTGCTTTACAATTGTTGCGAGAGCTTTGATGTAGGCAGAAAATGAAACTGAAGAATTAGAAACAAGCCAATTACGATACGCAACGTTCTTCTCTTGAACAGCCTTAGCACATTTATTGGAAAACCAAGGTTTAGATAAAGGACGAGATTTTAAAGTGGAGTGTGGGATAAAGGATTCCATTCCTGCAAGAATAATTTCACTGACACGATCTGAACAAACGTCGACATCAGAAGTTTTGAAACAGTAATCCGACCAAGGAAAAGAAGAAAAGAAGTCTCGCAGGTCATCCCATTTTGCATTCTTGTAATGCCAAACAACACGTGGTTGGGAATAGCCATGAGATAAAGGTTCCATTGGAGAAGAGACAATCACCAAGTTGTGATCTGAAGTGCCTAAAGGACCTCTCACTTCGACCGTGTACTTAGAACGGTTATTTGTGAGAAAAAGATCAAGCGTATTGGCTGTATGAATAGGATTGTCCTGTATTCTTGTAGGTAAATGAATAATCTGTGCTGTCATTAGTAGTTGCAAAAGCCTCAGCATCTTGACCTGCTGGGTCGGTGTGACTAGAAAACGGAAGCCAGCTGGAGTTGCGAACATTAAAATCACCAAGGAAAATTACCTCACTGTTAGGAAAGTTGGACTGGAGAAAGTCAAGTTGCAAAGAGAGGAAGTCAAAGAGCTCCAAGTGATTAGTGGAGTTGGGAGAAAGGTAGAGACAACAGATGAATTTGACACAATGAGGTAGAGAGATTTTAAGCCAGAGAAGATCAAAGAGAGGAGATTCCAAATTACCAAGTCTCTGACAGGGAATATCAGAACGGACATAAGCACAAGTACCACCTTTGAGACGAAAGGAATCATACAGTGAATAATTTGGGCATCTGAGATGAGCAGTAGTTGAATCAACCGATAACTGAGATTCTGTCAGAAAAAGTACATGGGGTTTGGCAGACTGCAAGTGGAAATGGACATCGTTGAGATTAGAATTGAGACCACGTATATTTGTGAAATGAATTAGGAAGTGCTTGGGAGGTTTAGATCTTTTCGCAAATAAGCTTGCTCTATTAGTTTGACAATTCATGGTGTATTCAATAGTAAGAAAAAGTGGGTGTGACATGCTGTATGAAGTAATGAAATTTTTGGATATGGCATACACAAGGTAAGAATATACCCAGATCCTTGACATAACGTGGCCTTGACAATGCTCCCCGAATACACACTACTCGGGCTCCCTCCAGTCACTATCTGGCAGAGTAGAGGTAGCAAGATTATACACTAGCTGATCCGGAAGCCTCCTAGAGAGTTAACAATAGGTTCGGTCCGGTGTGCTAACTAGCGGCCGGCCTGCGAACACCGTTTTAGAGCTGTACCCTCGAAATGTAAGGAATATTGTATCTCGCCACGACGTTATTCATAACCTCAAAAGTCATCAATCATACTGCATGATGGAAGAGATAGGGAAGGGTTGACTGGAACTTAGCTCTAGAGACTAAACATGGGTTCCACCACTTCAAGCCTCCAATAAAGAAAGTGGTGATATTTCACCGGTTGATGAGAGTCATCTACCACCTAGTTGATTCAACCATTGCTCATCTCAGTTGTCCTAATTATTCACTGTATGATGATTCCTTTCACTTTAAAGGTGGTATGATGTCCATATGTCTGCTCTGATATTCCTTGTCAGAGACAGCAATTTGGAAACTCCTTTTCAATCTTCTCTGGCTTAAAATGTCTACCTCATCCTTCCAAATTCATCTGTTGCCTCTATCATTCTTCCAACTCCACTAATCACATTAAACAATACTTTCTCCGCCGACCGGGCTAGCCGAGTGGGTAAAGTACCTGCCCGGCAACCCAAAGGTCGCGGGTTCGATTCCCGCCTCGGGCTTGGATCAAAGTACTGCAAAAACCTTGGGAGGTGCAATATGGCCACAGAAGCCGATGCGCCAACAACTACCAAATCAAAAATCAAAAAAAAAAAAAAAATACTTTCTCCAGTCCAACTTTCCTAACAGTGAGGTAATTTTCCTTCGTGGTTTTAATGTTCACAACTCCAGCTGGGTTTAATACACCGAGGTGAGTGGTCCTCTGGGTAAGTACACCAAAGTGAGTGATTCTCTGGGCACCTCAGATCACAACTTAGTAAATATCTGTTTTCCAATGCTCTCTCTCTCTCTCTCTCTCTCTCTCTATTGGCCATTCTCAGTCTCATGTTGTTTGGCATTACAAAAATGCAAAATGGGATCTGTGAGATTTCTGTTGTTCTTTTCTTTGGTTGGATTACTGTTTTAAATCTTCTGATGTCAATGTTTGCTCAGGTCATATCAGCAAAATTATTCTTGTAGGGATGAAATCCTTTATTCCACACTCTACCGTAAAATGTCATCCTTTATCTAAACCTTGATTTTCTGGTAAATGTGTTAAGGTTTTTCAAGATAAGAATATTGCAATTGGCGTATGTCCAAATCTCCAGGTTCATTTTTTGTTTACATCGATGCTTGTAACAGTTTGAAAGCAGTTGTTAATCAGTGCAAACTTTGTACTGTCGTTTGTTTGTTAGGTGCATATAAAAACTGTTTATGAAAATCCAACCAAATGAAAATTCCTATCTGGGCTCCTATGAATAGTAAATTTTACTAAGTGATCTTTAATACAGTGATACTTTTTAATTTAATATTTTTCATGGAAACAAAGTTTGTATATATTTGATTAAGGATATCCATGTTTGATATACTGAATACATTATTAGTGTTTCCATTAGAGCAAAATTTGTGTATCATAAACAGATCCAAACATCAAACACTTTTAGAAACAAACTCTTTTCCTTATCATAAATAAATTTCAGCATACAATGTAGAAACTGTAACCAGCTGTGCAGTACTGCACAGTAATTTAAAAACAGTTATATTTCTGATGTTAAGGATTTGATTAACTTTTAATTAAATTTTTTTAGCAGATTTTTTATTTTAAAACTATGCGGTTAGCTTTCCAAAGCTGGAGAACATACCTGTTTACATTGTGAGGGTCCATTCTCTTCTGACAACCACAGTAAGGACCATCTTTCAAAAATTCTGTTAAAGTTAAAGGTCTCAAAAGAGTTCTCAAAAAACTATAGCTGCTTCTATACCGTTTGATTATATGTAGGATTGCATTAATGACTAATTTGAAAAGTGGCATAGGAGCCCAAGAATATCCTCATAGTCTCATTTTCACATGTAGGAACTATAGTCTCTCCATCTCATTAACTCCATGATCATCATGATGAAAAGATTTCTGCTAAGGGAAGTAACTAACTTACTTTCACCTTTGTGTGTCGGTTTGATTACTTTATAGCTTTGCTGCTCTTAACTCAAGTTGCCACTTTCTTGCTTGGTTTAGATTCATAATCTGTTTCCTATTTAGCAACTGTATGAGAATTTTTGATAGTACTTACCTAAACATTGCACCCTTACATAATTTCTTCTTTTGGAATAAAAACACTTCACATTCAGGTTTTGCTATTTGGTCGTCATCGAACACGAAAGCAATTCTGCTCTTCTCATTAACTGCAAGTTAAGATTTTTTTTTTTTTTGGTGGAACTTATTAAAATATTTTTAGTAATGTAAAATAAAACTGATATACAATACTACATGCATTTGAAATTGTGAAATTAAGCAGACATTATTAAAATTATTTAAATATTAAGTGTAATTATAATGCAATGTGATTAATAGTCTGTTTATTTAAATTTGGCCTGCAACTGATCTTTAGAAGGCCCGAGACTGACTTTAGTTTTAGATTGCCTGCTACATAGTTATTCTCTCTCTCTCTCTTGTTTTCACTCTTTGCATAATTAGTAATATATTTTTAGCATTCTTTGTCTGGAAATATTTTCAGCTTTATTATTTCAAAAAAATTATATTTCAAATGTTATCAGAGAATTAACAATGATTTATAACTGTATGACTATGGGGACATCTGTTTGAGATAGAATTATTTTTGTTACTGTCAGGTCACATTTTCCAGGAACATCTCTATAACATTAAACAAGGCTTTTCTTATTAATTAAATTAAAGGAGGGGGAGGACACAGACCACTTGTAGCTTAATAATTTTATTTTATTATGTTCACAAACATTCTAGAATTTAACATTTCAGGCTACTTTATAGTTTTTATGCAAGATGCTAATATAATATACAAAATAATGAAATGTTACTTAATTTGTGGTGGACATGAGCAGTGATTTAATCAGCTGTATTCAGCCTATATTTTAGCCTGAAGATAGGATTAGCATATAATCCAGAAACATAGCTAAGTGCTAAATTTTAAAGTTGTGAACTGGGGATGTTTATACCCTTATTGAACTCCATAAACTGAAGTTATTAAATTATATTTTGGCCCAGTGTCTTCTCCCTTCTTTAATTTTTAATTAATAAGGTAACTATGTATGTCTATTAAACAACACATCTAAAGTAAAAAGGTATATCTTTACTATCATTAAAGTAAGATTGTATTGTAAATTATAGGTTGAAGATAATTTAGATAAAGTGAAGAATGCTGCTAGTCATTTAGAACTGTTAGATGGTTTGCACAATCTGGGAAGAAACACTACTGAATTAATTCAGCAGGCTGCTAAAAGGCAAGCTGTAAGCTATAATATAGGTTTTTATGCCATCCATTTTCAGTATATTTTGTGGTATTTTATGAAATACAAGTTAGAGCCAAAAAGTTTAAGAATAGTGGCATGTATTTATTTACATTAAATAATTCATTCATTCATTTCGTATGATGTGATCAATACACGAAGGAACCAGTTTTTCTTGCTTCCTTCGTGTATCTTGGCCGGGATATCCAACCAACCGGTTGGTTCGGCACCATTGTGATATCCAGCCCGAGACGGGAATCGAACCCGCGACCTTTGGGTTGCCAGGCAGGCACTTTACCTACCAGGCTAGCCCGGTCGGTACATTAAATAATAATGCAGTTTTATATCATGGTCCATTTAAAGTGTACTCTATTTTTGCTGCCTTGAATTCGTATATCAGGCATACATACCATTACTGAAAGTATGTCTCAGTCCACAGCTGTCTCTGAATGCTGCCTTTGCAGAAGCTTTTTGACACCTACCTTTTATATGTTACCATGACAGTTTTTTTTTTTTTTTTTTTTTTATAAAATACAAAGGGTACTAGGAAAGTTTTGCAGTACAGCTTTGTTTATTTAATTTTTTCAAAGTAATTTCCTCTACATTCAATACACCTCTCCATCCTCCGAAACCAATCTTTAAACCAGTTCTGCCAAGTTTCACTAGGGAGTAAAGCACACTTGTTGTCCCAAGCCCGTAGAAGGTCCTCATCACTGGAAAACTGCCTCCCTTTTAGCTTCATTTTCACATGCGGGAACAGTGCAAAGTCGCAGGGAGCAAGGTCTGGACTGTAGGGAGGGTGCTCGAGAAGTTTCAGTCCTGTCGTGGTCAAATATTCGGTGCAGGCTTTGGTGCGGTGAGCTGCAGCATTATCGTGATGGAGGTACCAGGTGTCCATTCTTGACTTTGGCCGCAGGTTCTTCATAGATCCAATGACTTTAGGCAGGCATTGTTCAGTATACCACTTAGCTGTGACTGTCTTCTGTGTCCAAAACGACACGTTCCACAATTCCACTCGATTTGAAAAATACAGCTATCATTTTCTTCTTTACAGATCGGGATTTTCTGACAATTACGGGTGTGTCGTCATCATCAAAGACCCAAACTTTGTTTTGAGCCTTGGTCGGCAGATCGTAATAGTACAGCCAAGTCTCGTCACCTGTCACGATGTTGTTCACATACCGAGATTGTCCCTTATCAAACGTTTTTAACATCTCCCGGCACCAAGTCACACGTCGTGTCATCTGCTCTTCAGTCAGTTGATGCGGCACCCAGAGAGAACAAAGTTTCTTCACATGCAAATGATCTTGCAGAATCGAACGAATTGCTGGTGCATTTAGGCCCAAAGTATCCTCTATCTGTTGGTAGGTCACTCGCCTGTTTTCGTCAAGCATTTTCCTCACAGCAGTAACGTTTTCCTCCGTAACTGACGTTCGTGGCCTTCCCGGCCTCTCAGAATCCTCCAGAGTGAAATTTCCCCTTTGGAATTCTCTATACCACCTGAATATCGTTGTACGATGTGGACAATCATCATCTAGTGCAAGAGTCATTTCTTCTAAGCACTGTTCTATGGTTAAACCACGCACGAAATTATACCGCAAAACTGTCCTTATCTCATTTCGTGACCACGATGCCATCGCAAGCACTTTACACTCTCACTACTAATGAATAACTGAGCCCATCGACTTGGCGCGGCGGCTACTATGCACGTATGAACATGTCTCAACATGCAGCAACAAGCAGCTTCCTGTGATTCATTGTTGCGTCATATTGCAAAACTTTCCTAGTACCCTTTGTAAAATTAAAAAAAAAAAAAATTGTTTGCTGTTTCAATACATCTGTGATTAATTTCAGTAATACCTGTAAAATAGAATCTGATAGGTGTGGTGTGCTGATCTCAAATTAAAACATGGTACATTATTACATGAATTTAAGTCACTGAAGGAAAAAGTGCTTACCCTAGAGACTGGGAACTCATAAGGGACTCAAGTATTAAGTGACCTGCAAAGTGATGCACCCCTGATACATGTCCCAGGACAGAATAATCAAGTGCATACTGCTCTACAATATGCGCTTGACTATTTTGACTATTCTGATTACTTCTTTGGAGACTCACAGAGGATATTGCTTTCTGCTATATGCAGTGATATCTGTTTCTGTTACATGTAATGAGTCCTCTGCAAATGTAACATATACTGAACATTCTTTCATGCAATATGCATTACGATAGCTGCTACTGTAGTCCATTAGTTAAACTGAGATGTTATTTAAGCCAGTAACTTCCATACCTGGAGGTATGGTAGTTTTGCCACTGGGTTATTAGTATTACTATTATTAGATACAAAGAAGCATCAGCCTTAAAATAACAATCTCCATCACTTGATTCCATCCAGATATCTATCCATACTTTCGTTAAATTTTATAACCTCTCTAGGCTAAAAGTTCTCATACCCATTCTGTAACTGGCCTTCCTTAATTTAAGTAAATAGTCTCTAGATTGTGTCACCTATAAAATAAAAGAGGTGTAAACCAAATAATGAGGAAAAATTTCCTCATTTGGTTTACATAAACTTTTCAAAGCCTTAATTACCTTATTCAGATATCCACACAAATGTCTTACCTTAAGATTTTGGGACCAACAAAACTGGTCTATCCCCCCCCCACCCCCGAGTATTTCTTTGCTACGCCTTTTCCAGCAGATCCATATTGTTTCTGAAATGAATTGTCTAAATATGTATATATGGTAGACTTAGACTTTGATAGCTCAAAGTTGAAAGGAGATGAAAAACACTTATTGTGATTGAAAATTCAACTTATTGAATTTTTATATTAAAGACAAGTTACTGTATAAACAAAACTGCAAAAATACAGTAGGTCATCTTGATACATTATTTCTCCACTCAATAATTTGATAAAATTTACTTTAATAACTACAGACCTGTACTGTACTCAATTAACAAATGTAAACATTAATTTATACACACTCTCTAATTAGAAGGGTCTGTTGCATTTTCTCTATCAATTCCCATCCAGAATGCCCTTATGATTTGTTGTTGACAATTTCTTTTCTGTTGCCATTGGAAGGTCACTAAATCCGTGCAATATACCGGGTAGTTATAAAATAAGTTTCCCTATTCAGGAGACCCTAGCGTCAAAACGGTTTGAGTTAGCACTATGAAAATCGGTGGGTATGTCATTTAGGGTATGGGAAAGCGATTTGTAGAAGGAAAAAAAATTAGTTCAAATTTCTGCCACCAGAGGAAAAACGGCGCTGCACATATGTAAAAATTGTTGTTTACTTCAAGAACACTGCTTATGCAAATGACATCATGTTAGATAAAAGCAGAAAGGCCAACGCCACCGTCAGTAACCATTATGGCTCTTGCAAAAAAGGTAAACGTGCTCTTTTAGTAAAACTGTTCTACTGGAATAATAGTAATGCTAATGCAGCACTATGCGAATATCAGAAACTTAAAGGTTTGCATAAAGGACCCTTGACGTCATTGGGTCTTCGAAAACTAATAAAGAAATTTGAAGCGACTGGGGAGTTGGGCGTAATTCCAGTCAGGGGACGACCATGTATCAGAATGGAGGTAGTGGATGAAGTGGCAGTTGCAGTGGCCTCCAGGTCAGAATGTGAAACACTGCCAGGCAGTAGTTCCAGAGGTGTGTCAAGAGACTTGAACCTTCCCTGGTCTACTGTACGTAAAGTGCTTCGAATAATTTTACACTGGTTCCCGTACAAGATTCATATAGTGCAAGAACTAAAGTCTTGTGATCAGCAACAATGAATAGACTTTGCTCTGCGATTTCTGGCTCGTATGGAACTTGACAATACATGGGCTCGATTGATCTTGTGGTCTGATGAGACACATTTCACTTTTCATGTGGCTGTAAATGTACAAACCTGCCGAATACGGGGGAACTTCTCGTCCATCTGCTCTGCATGAAAGACCACTACAAAGTCCAAACGTTACAGTATGGTGTGAATTCACAGCAGAGTTTATAATCGGACCATTTTTCTTTGATGAATCTACACCTCATGGCCTCATAAAGTGTACGGTCTCTACTAAGAGATCACATTATTCCTGCTCTGCAAGAAAGCCAATGCTTGGAGACCATAGTGTTTGTGCAAGAATGTGTCCCTCCCCACGTCAGTTGACAAGTAAAGGAACTACTCTGTTCAACATTCGGAAACGATCGCATCATTTCTAGTGACTTTCCACAGTTCTGGCCAGCCCAATCAGCAGATCTCAATCCCTGTGATTTCTGGCTATGAGGATACCTGAAAGACAGAGTTTTCTGTGTTGGCATACAGACGCTTGATTTGAAATCAAGCATTAAACAGCATGTAGCCAACATCACCAATGAGATGCTACGTGAAACAGTCCTCCATTTTCAGAATGTCATCTTAAGTGAAGTAAAGCACATAGAACAATATCTGCAGTTTGTAAGTTCTGATATTAAAATCTAATCCTAAGTTAAGTATTCCATCTCGTGTTTACGGTGCTAATTTCTTCCCTTGTGGCAGAAATTATAACTAATTTTTTTCTTCTACAAATCGCTTCCCCATACCCTAAATGACATACCCACTGATTTTCACAGCACTATCTCTAACCGTTTTGACACTAGGGTCTCCTGAATAGGGAAACTTATTTTATAACTACCCGGTATTTGCTGCCTTCTGAGCTTCCTGGAAAGTAAGCACATTAATTCTTCTTTTGTACATTCATACATTGTTCATCATCATCATATTCCATTTCATCATCTTGTTCTTCTTCTGTTTGTATCCGTAAAACTATCTCTGCATCAGTTAAACACAATCTGCTATTGCAATATTACTATCAACATTTATGAAATCATCAAACTGATTCAGTTACATCCAAAGCAGAAATGAAAGCATTTCAGCTGTCTCCTGAAACATTTGTATCCTGCTCATCCTCCTGGTGCCTCCGTAGCCAGGTGGGAAGGAGCAGCAGTACATAGCACATGCTTCTTGATTAGACCGGGGTTCGAGCCCGTCACCACCAAATACGGAAGATGTGGAAAGGTCAGGGAATGACCACTGCATATCCCGGAGCAATATGGCCTTAGTTGC